>NW_026848164.1:0-89233 GCF_030411735.1 Phialemonium atrogriseum | reverse complement strand
CAGACATACTGACTAGCATGAACAACCTAGCGTTAACCTACTGGAACCAAGGCCGATGGAATGAGGCTGAGAAGCTAGAGGTGCAGGTCTTGGAGATCAGGAAGAGAATGCTTGGCATTGATCATCCATACACACTGACTAGCATGAGTAACCTAGCAGTAACCTGGTATTATCAGGGGCGTTGTCAAGTTGCTATCGACATGATGGAGGATTGTTTTGAGGGCCTGCAGAAAACACTAGGTCAGAACCACGCTCACACAGAAAATTCGCTGGCATTTCTCCACCATTGGAAGGCTGAAGAGAAGGGAAAACAGAACCCCTAGGACCGTGTATAATGGTCTTGTCTATATTGCATAGTATATTGCTAACTAAATGCGATGCCAGCAGCGCAGCTTTGGATAAATACCTGGATCCCTTCTAGCCCCAATTTACCAAGTCCCATATGGGCAATGGGCTACAAATCGTCGTGGCCTGGTCTGGCGCTGGAAGATGTCTAGAAGTCGCTTGTGTTCAAAGTGGATGAGGACGTGGAGGATATTGCGGTCGCACAACAACTCTTCTCTATGGCACATCGATTATCGCACATCGCTTAGGCACAAACGGTTACCCAGTTTCCCAACTCTCACAAGGTTAAAGTGACAATTTGTGAAGCTTAACGGCGACCGGTTGAGTCTGGTCTCCAATAGGCTGCTCCGCAAGAGATATCGCTATTATATAGCAAAGACGAAGCTCGTGAGAAAGGGAAGACCGAGTACACGTTACCTCGCAGCTGCCGGTCCAATAGGGTCGTCGTGGTTGCTGGCTAATTCCGGAATATCCCAACTTCCCCAGATTCTGCGCTATGAACTGAGCATTGACAAATCCCGTGTCGGCATTGGAATAAAACCACTCAAGAAAATAGCCGACCCCGAATTGGATTGCCCGAGTTCCTCTGTTGAGGGTTGGAAGCCATCGTGAATCGTCTGATATGTCTGGCTGTATAAACGGACGGAGCCACAACTCCGTGGCAAATTCCTCTTCCCGACCCCAGACACAACACTCCAGGCGCCGGGAATTCGAGACAGAGATTGTGGAGGGCGGGGAAGGCTAAGTGAATTACCCCAGGAACGGCCGGGAGAGTGCCGGGTTGCTCCTACGTTCTAGACCGGCAGTTGCGCAAATCCCCTCCCTTTTAGGGTCCGTTACTGGACGTATGCGGGGAATTTTGCGACTGGAGGGCCTAGTATTACCATGACACATCTTATCCCGGGTATTTTAGAGTTTGGCAAGGCCAGGGATGGGCCTGACAAAAACTATAAGAACACCGGCAGTGGGAGCAAGATTTCTGTGGCCCAAGCGGAATCAGACCTGCCCAGCCCCCAAGAGTCTTCGAACCCGACGCTAAAATGCCCTACCCGCGGATATCAAGCCTTCTCCTGCTCTTGGCCGCCGCCCTGTGCACCACTTCGGTGCTGGGCGCCGGCCCATGCACGACCAACGTGACTGCCAAGGCCGGCGACTCGTGTGGCACCCTGGCGGACCAGTACGGGATCGACATTGACCAGTTCAAGGCGCTCAACCCGGACCTGGTCAGCTGCGTCCTCACGGCGGGGAACAAATACTGCGTCAGCGACAAGGCCGGCGGCGCGCCCGCGCCGGCCTCCCCCACGGCGACCGCCACCGCCACCGTGGCGCCGCCCAAGAGCAGCAGCAGCTCGGCGGCGGCCCCGCCGCCGCCCAAGAGCAGCAGCACGGCGGCCCCGCCACCACCGCCCAAGAGCAGCAGCAGCGCCAGCGCGCCGCCGGCGGCGGCGTCGACACTGGTGCCGAGCCCCGACGGCAGCGAGGGCGTCTGCGGCGGCAAGTACACGTGCCTGGGCTCCGTGTACGGCGAATGCTGCTCGGCCAACGGCTTCTGCGGCAGCACGACCGAATACTGCGGCGATGGGTGCAACCCGGCGTTCGGGACCTGCGGCGGCGGCGAGCCGGCCTGCGAGGCTGCCGAGACCGAGACCGTCACCCTCCTCACCGTCTCCACCGCCACCGTCACCGCCGTCAAGACCGCCCCCGCCGCTTCCGCCCGGACCGTCACCGTCACCGTGACCGGCGCCGCCAGGACCGTCACCGCTCCGGCCAGGACCGTCACCGCCCCGGCACGGACCGTGACCGTTACGGCCGCCGCGGCCAATGCCCCGTCGACTGCTGCGCCGGCGAGGCCGAGGCCGACTATCTACGGCACCAATAGCAGATGTAAGTTTTGGCGGGAGGGGGCGGACATGTTCCTTTGGCTAACCACGTGTGACTTTTTGCTAGGCCAAACCTATTACCAGTTCAAGGCAACAGACACGTGTCTGCGGGTCGTCCTCCGATATGGCATCTCACTTGACACGTTGTACGAGTGGAACCCGAATGTGAGTCCTCAAGTCTTCTCCTGGTCCTGTGAACGAACTGCCCCGCTAACCAGTGGTCTAGCTTGACTGTGACGACCCGGAATCCGAGGCTGGATACTATATCTGTGTCGACGCGTAGTGTTCAGTGCTTGGTGCAAAAAAGGTGGTGGGATTCTCTTCGTAAGCTTTAGCAAGGCAGCTGTTGTTTTGTCTTTTATTCTACCTGCATGTAGCCAAGTGCGAGAGGTGAGATATCAGAGGCGTATGAAGACGGAGGAAGCAACATCGCCATGATTCCCCCTCAAGCCACCCGTTGCATTTATTTTGGTGATTGGCTCTGAGTGAACAACCTCACCATGTATATACTTCATTCGGTCTTTACCAACTCACATATCCTGCAGGTTAATTGTAAGGGGATTTTGGACTTGTAACCATGGGCTGAGAAATGAGTTGATACGCATAACCCCAGCAGCAAGGATTGAAGGCTCAACTCCTTTCCAGCGGTGAGATTATTAACACTTGTCGATTATATCCAATATATGGCCAAAAACCTAGCTCCATCAGTCCAACCCGGTCAAGTTTGCGAAACCCAACGCTGCTGCCATTGACCCAGCGGCGTTGAACAAACAGATACAGCAGACCAATCCCCGCCACCTCCCCAACTCACACCGGCCCCCGCACCCCCGGCGGCAACGGATTATCCTCGGACCTATCAGCCGCGACATCCTCCTCCGACTCGGTAGGCCGCGGCGCCGCCTCGCCGGCGGGCAGGCGGATGGTATGGTGCGCCCCGGGGGGCAACGGGTCGTCGTCGGACCTGTCGGCCACGACGTCCTCCTCGCTCTCGGTGGGCGATCTACGGCGGGTTATATTATCGTCCGAGGCCGCGTAGGCGGCGCGGAGGGGGACCTGTTCCGCCGCAACTTGGGCGTGCGTGGCTCGTGGTGCGAGCCGTACGTCCTGGGTGTGGCAGTGCTGCCATTTTAGCCATTGCTGGGCGCTTAGGTGGTCCCCGAGGGTGGAGGGCTCGGTGCTGGAGATGGGGTCGAGGGTTTTGTGGAGGCGCGAGGAGCTGTGGAGCGCGCAGATGCGCCCAGGATGGTAGTGGACTGTTCCGAGTCTGGAGCTGAGTGCTCTTGGACTGGTTGCCCGAGGGAAATGGAAATAGAAATGGATTCGGGTGAGTGTGGGCATTTCTTCTTAATGTCGTGAATCAGTCAGAGAGAAGAGGGTGGTTTCCGTGAACATCTGATCGAAGAGCGCGTTTCATTTTAAAGCGAGCGCCTCCGCGGAAATATGTCAACAGGTCGTCAGGCGGGAGGGGTAGTTCATGATATGTGTCATGGTGCCACGTGATGCACAATCACTTTGACGTCACATCATCTTCGGGATGTGATCCGATAAAGTGGATGTTCCTGTCACACATTCCAGGCATGTGTTGACGATTTGCGGCTGATGGTAAGCCGGCCGAAAAATAACGTAGACAGAGGCGGTAAACAGGGTGGTACGATGGGAATGGGGACCAGCTGCACATAATAGGGCACCACAGAATAGGGCACCACTTGGTCGGTGTTGTATGTAGCCCAGACTCGTGCGAGGTAGTTAAGTATTCTCTTTTTATCGGGCCTGTTTGAGAACAGCAGCAAATTCTAGGCAGAGCTGGCTGTGAGCTGCGACGCCAGTAACTTTGCTGGGGCCGATTGTAGCGTTCTTTTCCCCAGGTAATTTACCTAGAGGGTTCTATGGGTGACGATGTGATTGACGGGCGTACTAGACATTCATATCCCATGACAGAGTTACGTCTCGGGATGAGGAACGCTTGATGGACTGTCCAACATCCAGCCACAAAACGGCTGCAAATTGACTTCCAAGTAAGGAGTTCACTAACCGATAGGATCTGATTCCCAGACTAATATTGTACCATGTCCCACCAGTTTCAAGCCATACATTTTACTATAAATTGACTGTGAGAGCCACCACTTCCAAAGAACTGTTTTACCCCGAACAAGCACTGATGCATTGTTCACGGCCATTCGGAGATCGATTCTAATTACAACACGCCTTTCGCAAACTTCCTAGGATTTAATCATGTCTGAGAACACGCCGCGGGAGAGCCAATTTTGCTGGGTTCAGGTGACGGAGACGAGGACTCGTCGCGGCGATCGTATCGATCAGCTGGTAGGGAGTGTCTTGCCGGAGAGGGCAAAATGGGTAAGGTTTGGTCGACACTACACGATGGATGACTGGGAGATCGTCGACGTCGGAATTGTCATGCCCGCACCGATGCGGGAGGAGACTTGGGTGGGTTTGGCTCAGGCGGTTTCGGATGCATTGAGGGAGGGTAACGAGAAAGCTCGTCGACGGGGAATACAGTACCGGCTGTGTGAGGCCTCGGTGGGGCGCATGACAGAAGCGGCGGTGCGGGAGTGGTATGGGGAACAGACGATGCGCGTGCCGAATGACGACGTCTTTGCAGACCGACTGGTCAACTGTTTGCGGGAGCAAGGGCGCTTGGCTCGCTAGGGACCGTTGCCTCCCAAGCAGCATCACCCACGAGCTTCCTCGGCTCTCTCACCCCAACAAAAGCTATGTTCATCGAGGTATGGGGAATAGCGAACCAACACATCGAAAGATGCAGGACATAGTTAGGGATAGGTAAAGAGAAATAAATTTAAATTTTTGGAGGATCCTTTCAGCAACAGAATCAGCCTCGTACTGCAGAATCATCCCGTTAAAGCGCGTCAACATCTCTCAGAGGATGTCTTTAAACTGCCTCATCCGCTGTTTGCCACGCAGCGTCAGATTGGGGAAGACGAAGAGGCAAGTCCCAGTTGGGCTGGCGTCAATATTCAATGCTGCCCAACTCCCGCTCCAAAATTATATTCCCGTTGTGACAACTAACACCATGCTATAATCACAATGCTACGCCAACCAAAATGGGATATCTTCACTCGCGAATAGACACTCTATCGATAACCTCACCCTCACTAGGTCACCAACTGCGCACTAGCAACCAAGTCCCCCCCCCCCACGATCACAGTCTCCGTCGCATTCTTCAACCAACAATTCCCGTAATCGTTCGCGATGGCATTGGTCATCTCGGCGGAGAAGTGCGCAACCACGCACTGGTTCTCCCCGTAGAAGTGGTTGTGTGCCGCGCAGGCCTGCATGCAGTCGTGGAACGAGTACACGATGACGGCGCCGATGTCGTGGTAGACAAAGTCGGTGCCGCAGCTGGGCGTGAAGTGCCACGAGCTGTCGCCCAGTGTGATCGTCTGCGTGCCGGCGTTGGCGAGGGCCGGGCAGTCGAGCGCCAGGACGCCCGTCGGGACCACGAGGCCGCTCGTCGCCGTCGCCGTACCGGTCGAGGAGGTCGTGCCGGTCGAGGAGGCTGTGCCGGTCGAGGAGGTCGTGCCCGTTGACTGCCCGACTGTCGCGGTTACGGTGACCGTCGTGGTCGCGGCAGGCGCTTTAGCGCTGCTGGTTTGGGGGGCGGGGTGCGGTTAGATGATGTGCGCGAGGATTGATTAGGACGAGGGCGGGGACGGGCGCTTACTTCCTCGCGTTCTGGACGGCAAGTGTCCCCCCTACTCCACCGCCCACTGCGGCGGCGATGATGACCACTGCCAAGGCTACACTAAGGAAGAAAGTTGTCCTCCGAAGTCCAAATATCGTCCGCTCACCTTGCTGGGGAGGATATTGATAATAGGATGAGGTTTGTTGGGGCGCCACTTCGAGGCCCGACTGGATCGGAGTATATAATTGTTGTGGTTTTTGCTCCTGGCTGTAGTGGGCGTGCGAAACCTCCATCCTTGCGAATCGGAGAGCGGCAATGGGAACGAAGTGAGGAATACCGGCAAAAACGAAAACGCGAAGGCGAAGTAAATGCACGCTCCTTTCTCAACCAACAAACTCCATATGCGACATCACCATGACCATTTCCCCAACCCTAGACTTGCAGTTGGAGTCAAAAGGGAAGCGCAAGAGGAAAGGATGATCGTGTCGCGCAGGAGATAGGACCTGATGTGAGATTGCAAATCCTGCGTGAGACGTGTGGCTGAGCCCTCGAATCCTTCAGAACTCAGCCAATAATTGTCCAAGCACGAAGCCACAAAGGAACCTAATCCTGCAGGGGTAGCAAAGGCCTGCAAATGGGTGCTGATCTTATGTCTTGTTGGTATTTCTGGCTTGCTTCGAAAGACAAGTTTCCAAAGTATCTAGAGTTCTTACTAATCAAGGAACTTGTACGCAGCGATGATAACGTTAAGGGCACCAGTGCAGGTCAAGTATCGACAGCAGGGACACATGGGATCACTGCGCTCAATTGGACTGTTGCGACTTTGTAATGCCTAATCGTCTCAGCCGGCGACGAGGGGGACACGTTGGAAGATATGACTAACCATTCCTATGTACAGGGACAGAAAACCAGCCATGGCGGATCCGAGTGAATCCTTGGATTTGGAGCCGAAAACCGGGTTGCTGATTATCGCGACGATGATCGGAACCAAAAAGGTTCATATGCAAGCCCTCGCCCAAGGTCTTCACAAAGCGATATACGTCTCATATCCTGACCCGTACCAATCATCTACAAATGTGCCCGCGGTGGGATTGGCAGGTAGTATAAGTACATGCACCCCTTCTTTCCAAGTTCCTTCTCCTTCTAGAAATCCGTGCAAGGAATCCCCAGTCTCTTTCAGCTAAGGATCTTCCCCAGTGTGATCCTATTCCGGACGTAGCCAACCTTGGGCAGTGGCGTTAGAGTTGCGACCCGGTCACTTAGTTTCTAGAAAGTTCGGGATTCGTATTCAGGGACCTGGGATCTTCGCAGTCTTGTCCAATAGTTGGATAACAAACATGCTCGCTCAGGCTTTTATTTCCGATACGTGATTTACCCCGGATCGCCAGGAGAATCATTGTCTTAAATGCAGGTGCTATTGTACCACCATTTAATATGAAAGTCATTGCCTCTATCATGCACTATTCGGCAAAATGAACATATAGTATGATCTGAGGGGGTTGATTTAAGTTCAGCCATGAAACAACCCACCCAGTCTAACCGGCATCTCGGAGAGAAATAAACTTCTGCGGCCCGCAACAGTACAGGGACAAGCTTCCTTACTCCATATGTGAAATTCTCCGGTTTACCTTTATATTACGTCCTGGTAGCCAGGCAAATGCCGAACCCGTTCAAGACATTCAGCCTGAACTGCCCAAGCGGCGGGACTTTCTAATCTGCCAAGACATTGTCCCTAACGGATGCTGTGCTATACATCCATGTGTCGACGGCTCCGCACTGTGCCCCGAGGATGACTTCGGCAATGTGTCATTTGCGGCGGACAAGTTCAAGGATATCCTACCGGAGGAGTGCGCCAACATGCTAGAGTATAGACTCGCCCTTCCTAGGATGCTGCTCGAATAATCCATGCGATGCCGCAACATGCTCCAAGGGGGATATTTTCCTGGCCAGGTTGCGTGCTGACGGCGAGGCGAGGGGCCAGTTCTTGACCACGCTGGACGATAATTCGGCTGCAGCAGGCAGTGGTGCCTCGAGGAGTATAAGCACAGCAAGCAGTACCATTGCACCTTTCCATTTCGAAGTCATTGAAGTGCCTCAACCCCCTCCCCCCCAAGATTCCATGCCAACTCTGGTAGTATCGTCTCCGACGTAACTCGGATATAATCCGGTCTAGCATCATCGTCGCTGTCATTCGGGATGGGCCACGTGCTCATGTCGGGCATCGGCCAACCAACCACTTCCCACGGCAGGCCAGTTCCGCGTCCCCGGTTTTGACGTAGTTGACGAGCGCTCTCCAGTATTCCAGGCCGTTGGTGACTCGTACAACCTCGTCATCGCCCTCGTCCCTGCTTTGCTTGTGGCTCTCCATGCCAAAGACTATTTGGAGAGCCCAGAGCCGGTGGATCCAACCCTCCTCTTCGCGTGGCCAGGCATTTGCAGGCTCGTAATTTCCGACATAAATGATGTACGTTGGGTAAACATCCTTGAGAAATGCATCCCACTCCTCCCCCGGCAGGTCGACCTCAGCACCGCTGAGCAGTAGGAGCTTCATGCCCTCGCCGAACCCGCTCGCTGCCGCGCACTGCAGCGCGTTTCCGAATTCGCCGCACCAGGCGTTGACTTCGGCTCCCTGGTCGATTAAGAACTGCAAGTGGCCACATAATGATAGTGATCTAGGCCCCGGCGACACCCTACTGTCCAGGTAGATCAAGCATCTGGCGACCCAATACAGGGGCGTCAAGCCATATTTATCGCGCCCATTGATGTTGGCTCCGTGCTCGATTAGGAGCTTGACGACTGGTCTGAACCCCTCCAGAAAGGTACCATGATCTATTGTAGTATCATGTACCTCTCTGCATAAGGAGTTTAGCGGGAACAGGTCGTTGGCCCTGCAGTATTCCATTGCTCGGGGGTCTTGCAGAAGAAGCTCAAAAATATCCTCATTCGGAAACTGCGTGGCAACGATTAATGCGCAGGGGATGTCGATGCTGACAAGGTACGGATCGGCTCCACTCTCAAGGAGCAGCTTGACCATGGATGTGAAGCCGTTCGCACAGGCGGCATTCAAGGCTGTGCCACCCGCGTAGCTCTCAAATACCGTGTTTACCTCCGCTCCTTGACATATCAAGTGTGTCGCCAGGTTTAGTAGCGTAAGCTGGCCGTGAAACGAGGCAATAAAAACGAGGGAGTTATCCCCGTCGCCCCAGAACCCCAACCGCGGTCTTCGGCGAGGCAGACGAGCGCGCGGCTCCCGGGTGCGAAAACCTGTTTTACCAGAGTTTCGAGGCCCTGGGCCCCGTGTTCAGACAGCGCAATTTTGAGGGCTTGACAACCCGTTGAGGTGGCAAGATTCCACAAAGGGAATAAGATGCTCCACGAATCGATTCCATAGTCTGTCTTTACGCGGAATATATCCGTGCTGGCGCATAACATGTATGCAAGAGCAGATTCGACGACCAGGCGGTGGACCGTCATGTTCCCAAGTGCGAACTCGGCAGCCGGGCCGTTCTTGAGGCGCTCAGACATCAGGTCCTCCTTGACAGAGAAATGGGAGAGAAAGAGGCTCGAAAAGGGTGACCTAGAAATCGTCACAAGGCCGGCAGGAAGTATGCTCAACGCCTCTGTTTAGTTGAAAAGCTGCTCATCTTTGTCGAACGGAATAGAGGCGCCTGTGCCTATCACCATGGTTTCCGCAGCTTGTGACAGGCTGACGTCCCGCTCGGCGACCGCCAGCTAGGCCAAGGCGCGGAACGATTTTGGCCAGTCCGGGGAAGCCACGAGTGCCCGATCGTAAGTGGCGTCAAGGTCTGCCGGCAAATTCGCCAAGGCATGTTCCGCTGCGGCCTTGGTTTTGATAGTCCGAAGCGCCTAGAGGTACAAGGTAACGTATTGAAACCTGTTATTGCCCGGCAGGGCATGGTCAGCCAAAGAACCGATATATCGGGTAGAAGCCAGAAAATAAAATAAAACATACATCCCGTCGGCCTTTTCCACCAGAGTTGCCCTAGCTTTGTCCTTCGTCTCCTGTGGCCAAGACTCAAACGTCGACGAAGCAAGTTCCGCCTCGATGACGGTCTTGATATCATTGTTGACCTCCTGTGGACGCTGGTCCAGGGGAATTATGACGGCCGACAGCTGACAGAACAGCGGCGCCAAGGTTTGCGAGATGTTCCGCTCAAACCGGCAAGTGATGAACAGATGAAGACTGGGCAGCCCCCACCCGTGCACCCGGCAGAGCAGTTTCAGGAGCCCGCGCCGCTCGTCTCCCGTGGTCGGACACTCGTCGAGAGCGTCGATGACGAGAAACACTTCCGAAAAGCCCTGCGACGTCGCCCGAAGGGCCTCTTCGAGCTCCCCTTCATCAGGCTCGTGGTTCATGTCGCGCAGCCGCCGGAGCTCTCGCAGCTGTTCGGGTATGTCCGGCCGGCTGCCGCAGAGCTGCCGGATCAAGGACCGGAGCATGCCGCCTCTGGTCTGCTTTTTCTCATTGGCGAAGCTGAAATAGAAGTAGGCCAGTGCCTTGTGCGGGTCGTCTTTGCAGGCATCTTGGATATGGGAAATAACGGACGAGCTAGGTAGTTCCGATTGTAATTAGCATCCTGTCGACCCAGTCTGTCTCGAGTGTGTCTCTCATATCTCAGCACTAACTTCCCGGCTCCAACTATCATATCAACATCTGTCAGCAGAGCTCTCCCAGACAGCCCGAACATTCGATGAGAGTGTTTACCGACCTTTGCCATGAATCCACAGAAGAGAGTTGGCCCTGCTCTTCCAGTCTGCAAATTCTGTGCTCTCCTCTACCAGCCATGCGGTGGTCTGGCTGCCATGTTTTTTTGCGGGCCTCGTTATAGTTGACCGATGGCTGGATACCCGTGAGAGAGCACAAAAAGTTTTTCCTATCGCCATCAATCAGTAACGGAAAGGGACGCGCAAACAAGCCTCCGGAGGGAACGTACAGGCAGTAGCAAGCACACACCAGTCCACGCAATCGACGCCGCGGGAGAGGGCTCTACAGCCTCGCCGACATAGTCCTTTGCCACTAGGTTCGGGTTGAGATACTGGAGTCAGCTTCGGAGGATTCTGCATATAAAGTGCTGGGGATAACTCACTCGCAACGATGCTTATCACTGGCGCGACGAAATCCTTGACCATGAACTGGTGATCCATGAACTTGAACTTCCATCTATTGCTCTCTATCTCCTCCGCCCTCTGCTCGATGAACTTTTACATCTTTCGGTGTCGTTCGTCCCGAGCGCTCGCGTCTGTAGAGCCTGTAATCAGAGCCTCATACTCTTCAACCAACTCAGTATTACGACATTTCAGTTCGTCGTACGCCTCGTCCCAGAGCTCTGAGATTGGCGGAATCGTCGTCGGAGCAGTGGTGCGGGGTTCCGCCGTCACCGTGGCCACCTCAACGGTCGGCTCATTTCCGTCGATTCCTTCCACTGTATTGGATTCGGGGGTGGAGGTCTCCGAGGGGCGGTTCGCTTGCGTCGGAGCATGGCCGGAGGAGGCATGCCCTTGCTCGACAGCGCCGCCATGATCAGGCTCCCCTTGACTGGGCGCGCTGCTGGATGCGCCTGTCTTGTCGGCATGGTGCCGATGGGCAACAATCTTGATGCGATCACCAAGCTTTGCGAATCTCCTCATTGGAGTTCGTTCTTGCCAGACAATGAGACGCAATGTAGAAGGAGACAGAGTAGGCTACCGTGGTTGGGTTCAGCTTTGCCGCGTTGGAAATGCTGAGGCGAGGCGTGAGCACGTCGGCGGCTGTGGGCGCGGTTCATAAGGCGCAATGGAGATTGCCCCGTCGCAAGAGCAGCTGGGAGGCCTCTAGCCCCATGCATCCATAGCGTAAATAGGGGCACTTCGGCGGCGAGGGACGAATAATTCCCCCTGAACAACGGAGTTCTCTTTAATTCCCAACCTGATTAATCTAGATAGGCGAGCATCAAAACAAAAACTTAAAGAAGCAGAGAACTAGAAACGGGTGTAATACTATTGACCTGGAACATAAGTTGATGTGTGATGTTTTACCAAGCTTGCGTTTGAGGGAGGAGCCGAAATACAATCGAGCCTCTTCTGTAACTTCACACAACCAGGTTGACTAATAATCCCTTTACCCTTCTATTCGTTTATAAGACGAAAGTAGCCGCGGTAAAAGCCGATACACGATGACGTAAAGTCCTCAGATCAATCGACCTCTGTGTCAACGCCAAGATGCAAAACATCTCCGCACTTCGTACGGATCCGCATAACCCTCTGTTCCAAGTGGGCCGAGATGCGGGGTAGCCGGAATTCCTAATGGCTTGCGGAAGCCGGCGATGGGTTCTGATTCGATGGTCCACTCACGTCATCAGGGCTCTTATGGTGCGAATATATATCGTCTCCGCGCCTGGTGCTCCGGCGTCTTACCCAGCTTCTCTCCCCCAGATTGATATCCCGAGTGCATAGTACACTATAACTGTATAATAGCCCCTTTTGGACAACCCCACAAGATGCCTCTCCCAGAACCAACCCTCGGCAAACTTCGGGCCATCACCGAATCGGCCTGCGCCGACCAGCAGACCGGGATTCCCGGCGCGACGGTCGTGGTCATAGACAAGGATGGCAACGAGCTGTTTGCGCACTCGGCCGGGAAGCGAGGCCTCGCGTCGGACCAGCCCATGTCTCTCGACAGCGTGTTCTGGATCGCGTCGTGCACCAAGATGCTGACAGGTGTCGCGTGCATGCAGCTCGTGGAGCGGGGCCTGTTGAGACTGGACGACGGCGGCCAGCTCGAGGCCTTGTGCCCCGAGCTGGCGGACCTAAAGGTGCTGAGGCCGGATGGGAGCTTCGAGGAGAAGAAGAGGCAGATCACCCTCCGCATGTTGCTGTCGCACACTGCTGGGTTTGGGTACACCTTCTTCAACGAAAGGTTGCGGGATTGGAATCTTCCTGTGGGCGCGGACGAGTTCTCAGGCCGCCTCGAGGATATGATCCAGCCATTGGTCTTCCAGCCCGGCGAAGGCTGGGAATACGGGGTAGGTTGATGGCTGCCGTTGCCAGGCACCGTACATCGTAGTTCCTCTGAGATTCTAACATTTCAAAACAGGTAAATATTGATTGGGCGGGCATCGCCGTTGAGAGAGTCACCGGAGTCTCACTCAATGACTACATGCAGGAGCATATCCTGCAGCCCCTTGGTCTCCACAACATGTCCATGATTCCCACGGAGACGATGAGGTCAAATCTGGCGTACATGCACTCCAGAGACAACGACGGCACCCTCAGGCCGAGAGATCACCTCCTGCGGCAGCCACTCATTGTCCGCAGCAAGGAGGAAATCGCCAGATGCTTCAACAGCGGTGGCGGCGGCATGTTTGCAAAGCCGCAAGAGTATTGCAGTAAGGTTCCCCCCTTCCCCCCCTCCCCGTTCCTATCTTCATAGACTCACACTACCCCCCCCCCCCCCCAAAAGAGATTCTCGCAGTCCTCCTCAACGACGGCACCTGCCCCCGCACCGGCGTGCAGCTCCTCGGCAAGGACACAGTCGACGAGATGTTCCGGAACCAGATCGCGGACTTCCCCGACTTCGGCCGGCAGGCCATCCCCGCGGCGAAGCCGGACCTGACCAACGCCATCCCGGAGCTGTACCCCGTGGAGGGCCGGCCGCCGCAGGGTTGGGGTCTTACCTTCATGATCTCCGGCGGAGGGGGCACAGGCCGCTCCAAGGGGACTGTCCACTGGGCTGGGCTGCCGAATCTGTGGTGGTGGTGCGACAGGGAGAAGGGAGTTGCTGGTATGATTTCCACGCAGATTTTGCCTTTTGCTGACGCGAAGGTCTTGGGGCTGTGGGTGGATGTTGAGGCGGAGGTGTATAGGGGATTGGCTGAGGCTAAGCAATAATCTCTGGCCTTGCTGAAGTGGCCGGACGTGTGCTGAGAGCGATGTAGGAAGAGTAGTTAATTATGCTTTGCCTAATTACATACTGATCCAATGCAATCTCAGTGGTAGAAATTGGCCTCGTCATTATTTTGATAGTTCCAAGTTGGGATTATCCTTCATCCACAAGAACAGCAATGATCACTCAGAGGCTGTCCCCTGAATAGGCCCAACGAGCTTCACAAACTTCTCCACGTCTCCCAAGAGCGCCTCAGGCTGTTCCAAAGCAGCAAAATGCCCGCCCTGGAAATATGGTCAGCCGCTTCCCACCTGAACATATCCGAAAACGGGGCCTCTTACCTTGCTATGACTGGAGCGGAATTTCAGATTTGGAAACAGCGAGTCCCAGGCTTCGGGCAGGCCGGCCAGCTCTTGTGGGAAATACGAGTATCCCAGCGGCTTCTCCCTGGAAATCGGAAGGGGTTTGGTGTGGCTTGCAAGTATGCTCCTGTATGGGTAGATGCACCTTGGAAAGGTTGACGTAAACCAGTAGAGGCTGACCATGCGTAGGATAGTGTCAAGCGGCAGGGGCTCATCCACCCACTCGAGGAGCTTCTCGCCGATCCTGTTACGTCTGTCAGCACCAAATCAAAGGGGTATTCCGTCTGGAGAACTACACAACTCCGGGGGGTTTATTACCAAGCCAGCAGAGCAAGTGGGCTCGAAGACAAGACCAAGCCGATGGTCGCAGGGCGGGTGCCATGTTCCAAGGAATATGCGCTGCCGGTAGCTCGCCAATGCTTCGTCCGTTCAATATGACGAACATCCTGCTCGGAAAGGCCTTCGTATGTCTTCGGCATGTCCCCAGCACCGGGGAACAGAAAGTTGACTGTCATTTCCATGTGAGCACAATGAAGACGATCCAATTCCCGCGACCTCGACGAGACTCACCATGCAACGCCTTGCACTCATCATACGTGGCCGACATGATCCTCGCCAAGAAATAGCCGACATCCCCGCCCTGCGCGACGTATCCGCCACCAAACCCGAGGTCGACCATCAGCCGATTCAACACCCGCGCGGCGTCCCGCAGCGTAAAGTCCCTGTCAACAGGCGGGCCCGACGACAGCGTATAGCCGGGCAGCGATGGGACGACAGCATGGAACGGCAGCGTCTCAGGCGTGTACCTCTGGCGCAGCAGGTCGAGGATCGGCAGGAACTCGAGGAACGACCCTGGCCAGCCGTGCATGAAGATGACGGGTGTGGCGTCGGGGCGGGCCGAGAACAGCGCTGCGAAGTGCACGTCCAGCTCGCCACCGCACTCGGCGTCCTGGACGGCCAGCTTGAAGTTGGGGAACGAGTTGATGTGCGCCTCGTGCGTGCGCCAATCGAAGCTGTCCAGCCAGGCGTCCTTGGCGCCCGCGAGCCAGTCGCGCGTGACCCCGAGGCTGCCGTCGCCGCGGCCGTTCTCCCACGTCGCTGGGCCGACCTTGGAGAGGCGGAGGAGCGAGCGGAAGTCGGCTAGGTCCTCGTCCGAGACGCGGAGGGTGAAGGGTTCCGGCTTCCCTGGCGCGTTCTGCGGGATTGTGCCGAAGCTGGGAGAGTCTGTCGCCATTGCGTGCTGTGGCCGGGGGGCGTTTAACAATTCTATGGAGTGGGTAGGATGCTTGGGCAAAACACGCTGGGGGGTTAGGATACGATTATTGAGGGCCTATTTGTGGTGGTTAGATATGAGTTGCGATTGAGAGGGAGATGGGTCACTATTCAACAGCCGGAACCCCGCGCATCAACCCCTCACCGCCGTTGGCGCCCGGAGGTTAGACACCATTTTGGGCCCACAATCGACCCGGCAATTCCGTCACTTCCACCAGTCTCCAATCGCATGAAGTCTAGATTAGCAAAGCCCCAAGACACACAACAATTCCCAAAACGATATAATAACTCTCCCCAAGACTCAGCCCTTCGGCGCATACGTCTGGTGGCCATACGCAACGTTGCCAGAATCGCTACCGTTTCAACGGCGGTGTTCCATCATTCTCCGGTCTTTGCGTGGGAGATGTGCACACTGCTGATATAAACATTAATTAGAAATTAGACATGTATCATTATCATCGATATATCCCGAGTCCCGAGTCATGTAACCGATCCCTCCCGCAATCAAGTTCGAAATATCCGGAATGTCCCGTTCACACAGCGCCAACCCCCGTATTGTTTCCCTCCACCACCGCATTCGACTTTGGTGTCGCGTCCTGCAATTGGACGTTGCCACCTGTAGCGGGAGCAGCGTTGCGACGGGCGTCGCGCCGGCGAGCTCTCCCCTGACATGATCGGACGCAGCCTCCGATACAGCCGAAGAGCATGAAAACGAAGTGGACAGCCCTAGAAATAGCGGGTCAGCAAGCCTGCGCAGGGTTTCCCATGTGGGCGTGGGGGGAGAGTAGACGTGCAATGTAGCTACCAACATCATGCCGACGACGAATTTGGGATGCTCCCACGGAGGAGACGGGGGGCGACGCCAAGGCGTCTCCGATGTCCAGTCGCTGAGGAGCAAAACGAAGAAGCCTATGATGCAGAGGGTGAAGACCAGGAAATCCATACACCCGATAAGTGCGTGGATGGTCTCTTTTGCTGTCCTGTCTTGGCTGAGGCGGACGATCTGGTAGGCGTCGACTATCAAGGCAACGATTACCTGTTGGGGAGATATTGTCAGCGCAAAGTGGTCTCAATGCGGGCAGCAAGAGAGTCCACGACAGGACTTACCCCGGAAAAGCCGACGCCGAGCGCAGGCGACTGGTTGGGCCACTTCCCACAGAACCAACCGAATGTGATGATGCTGGCCAGGTCAAACACGGCCATGAGTCCGCGGATGAGGATCAAGATGATGCAGAGCGCGGTGCGAGGGGGCCTGCGCCGCCACCGAGAGTTTATTGAAGTTGGGTTCGAGGCTTCCATCGCGACCTAATCATGTCGGTCTAGGGGGCCGATAGGCGGGAGAGGAGACAACTCACGTCGTTACTGTAGGGCTGAGCTTGAGGACCGGGAATGGAAAATGGCTGCCCCAGGTGGGAACCGGGAATATTTATGATCCTGCTCAACTCCTTGGCAGATCCATAAATAATCCTTGTTCGCTGCCGTATATGCAGGGTGAGCAGGGTTGCTGCGCCCCAGGATTCAATTTAACCGTGGGTTGCACTGAGCGGAAATGTCACCAATGAATGCCCTTGTCGCTGCCACGCGAATGATACTTCGTACTTTCCAAGCAACGACGTAAGTCATGATCTAATTAGGAATCATATCCTCATTGAAGTTATATATTGAAGAGTACTGGGCCGCCAAACGTGTGCTCTGCCTGGCTGTCAGCGCCGAACTTCAACGAGCGAAACGTCGGGATTGCAATGAGGTGAACGCCCGTTTCAGTTAAGAATAGGTGGTTCTATGCTCTGCATTGGGTAAGAGGACGTCGACATACCTATTGAAGGATTCCGTGGATGGACGAAAATGCGTGAAGAGTTTCTTCTCAATTAGCCCCTCGACACGTCAACAACCCCCGAGCACACTCCCAGCGACAGCGACATTCCGCCCTCTCATCTTCCAAGCAAACGCCCAGTTGACATGCCGCGAGTTGCGCGGAAGCGATTCCCGAAGCCACACGTTGGTATCTTTGCCAGAGTCAGAACCGATTGGGCTGGCATCCCCCACCTCAAACCATACAACGGGTGCAGTTACGGAATGGCCGCCTGCTAGAATGCGCCTCCAAAAGGTCCTGATATCAGTGGCTGAACCACTGCGCTCGACGGCTACTCTCGGGGACAAGATACATATGCCTGGCATATCCTCTCAAACCCTTCAACCGAGCCTCCACAACCTCCGCAACTGTCGCTCATCGGTAGGGTCGAGGTGAGCAGTGGCCGTTAGAGAGCAAGGATGTACCTTGCTTGGCTTGGGGGACATTCTGCTGTTCTCATACCGCGAGGCGTATGGTATGCCTGTCGTGGCCGGAGGGCGAGTCCGCTTTGTCCCATCGACGGCCGAGTCCACTTGGTTGGTATTTGAGCCGATGCTGAGCCTCCTTCAGCTTGCCCTCAAATAGGGAGTGGCGGCCTGACCCACACCACTCCCTAGTATACCTAGCATTCTCAATAACTTTGCGATGTCTGGCTAGCCACGCCATCACAATCACCCCATCGGGCCGAGCATCATACCATCGGGAGAGATATCCTCCATGTGATACCCGCCGAGGTGTATCAACCTAGCATCAACCGTCGGAAACAGCGGCAAGTTCTCGTCGAACGAGTCGAAGAGCAGCGTCCTCGGCGACATGGGCAGGATCATATCCGTGACCGCCGGCAGCATCTGCACAACCCCGCCGGTCTCGACATGCCCAGACATATGATGCCCACCCTCGCCGCCAAGCGAACCCATCGACATCTGCTGGTCCGCGCTGGCATCCGTATCCGGGCTAAGCAGCTGATGGACCCCGGCAGCGACGGCCCGCGGCGGCACCTCCCGGAGATGGTGCTGGTGGTGGTCCGACCCCGACCCCGCCCCCGCGCCGGCCTCGAGAAGATGCACGCTCCCAAACAGGCCCCCGATAAGCAACCCCTGCCGCTCCATGCGGCGGCGGGCGCGCCTCTCGAGGTAGGCGTCGCACGCGCCCTGCAGGTGCTCGACGATGGCGGCGTCGCGCTCGCCGACGGCGTCGTGCGACGAGAGGCGGCGCAGCAGGCGCTGGGCGGTGGCGAGGGTGCGCTCCAGCGGGAAGGCGCGGTCGAGGTCGCCGAGCACGGCGAGGCCGAGGACGAGCGCCGAGACGAAGAGCGAGTTGATGACGAAGGGCAGGCGCTTGGGGACGCCGCTGCCGGTGCCGGTCGAGGAGAGGGGCCCGCGCAGCAGCTCGACGGTGCGGATGGCCGAGTCGACGCAGGCGTGCGCGAGGAGGTGGTCGGATGGCGAGGACGGCGGTGGGGGCGCGTCGTGGTCGTCGTCGAGGTCGGCGTGGGCGCGGGCGCGGGCGCGGGACGTGTGACGTGATACGCTCTCGACGAGGAAGGGCCGGGATAGGAGCATGATGGTCCAGTAGTACGATTGCTTCAGGTGGCACAGGCCAATGTTGGGCAGCAGACTGCCCGAGTCGTCGGTCGACTCCAGATACTCGCCGGGCTCAATATCGTCTGTGGCCAAGCCCTCGGCAAACCGTGATGACCAGCGCCGATGCTGCTCGCTGATGCGCTCCAGGACCTCGGTCGACACCATCCTCTTGGCATAGACCTCGGTGAGGATGGATTCGAAGATGGAGCACAAGTCGTTGGTAGCCGAGTAGTTCTCCCTGGAAGTCGTGTCCCTTGTTTCCGACGTTGACGGTGGGCGACCAAGTGAGGAGCTCAGGAAGAGATCCAAGATCCGGAGGCCTCGCCACAGCCTCTCGCGAGTCGTGTACTCAGCCGGGCTGAACAGCGACCCAATATCGCCCCTATGAATACCAAGTGCATAGGCGGCACGCACTGCAATCCCGAGGTACATGAACGCGGCGTTGCGTCGCGACGCACCGAGCAGATACATGGTGATGAGGATGTATGCCCTGACAGTTGCCAGGCTTGGGTCCTCCATCACACTCGAGGCTGTGAGAAAGCGGCCGTAGTTGAAGTACCTCTCAGCCAGCTCATCCTTATCCTCCGGGCAGGTCTGAGCGCCAATGGCGAAGATGAGGTAAAGAATGGCGCTGGTGGCAGCGTCCTGCTCGCCGCCTCGCTCTCCGTCTCTCCACCGCTCAAGCTCGGCACCCAGCTCGGCGTCGTCGTACAGGTTGAGGATGCAGTTGGTGGCACGCTTGTACCAGCGCAGGAAATATTGAGCCTCGGCGGCGCTGGGCTTCGGCGGAGGCTCAGACAGGCTCGCGGATATCCAGCTGGGCCGTCCTTCGGGCGAGACCTCGACCATGTGGTTCCTCAGGGGGTCATCGACGAAGGGGCACGAGCCGACGGACTCGGACACGATACGGCGAATGATCTGGAGGAAGGACAGGTTTGCGGCGTCGCCGATGAACATGAACTTGCCCCGGCCGTCTTTGATCAGCCTGGACAGCTGCGGGACTGGCGCCGCCGGCGAGGTGTGGAAGACTTGGGACGACCTTCGTTGGCGGGGGCTGGTGGTGAGCTCGGGCGATATGTCGGTCGTCATTATCTCGGTTGACGAGGGCTCCGAACCCCGGAACGCGCCGGTAGCGATATGGCAGTCATTACGATCTGGTAGGAAGCTGTTGTTGGCGTTGGTGTTGGAGCTGTGGTTGATGGTGATTGTGCTATTGCTGTTGCTGTGGCTGCCCGGGCTGTGTTGAGAGCCGGGGGATGGACCGCTGGCAAAGGTGCATTGTGCATCGACACCGCGCATGGTGCATCGCCTGCAGGGAAGTAGGCCATCACACCTCTCCTTCCGCCGCTTGCACGTCTCACAGGCCTTGGGACAGCGGCGCCGCTCCGTGTCTCTGATCCTCCTAGTAGGCATTGTACAGCATCATCCGAGTCTCTTCTCTTTCTTTCCTTGTCTCTCTTAGTCCCCACTTCCAATATCAAGGTCCTTGGGCCGAAGCAATGTGCTCGTGCTCGTGTGCGTGTCCACAGATAGGTAGTGAGAAGTGGAAACGAGGAAAAACGGGGGAGGCGAGACGGCATCTCAGTGGGCCCAGCTGCGTGGAAGCTCTCTTAGGGGTTAATCCTTTCCTGGTTAGTCTGGGTAACTAGTACGTGCTAGCCTATGCATCACGTGGCACCATGGCGGGGTTATCAGAAATCAACCCCCTGCTATTGGCCAGCTCTGCTTAGGATACGTCACTTGGGGAGGTACAGTACCTACTGCGGTAAGTCGGGATGGGAGGGGGAAGAATCATCCAGAGGAATGCCTGTTGAAGAGTGTTTTGCAAGATATGTCTGGACGCATGTTTGTATAGAGTTGGCAGTCTGTGCATCTGGCATAAGATTTCGTCGCGGGGAGGAATGTTATGTTTGCTCCAAATTTCCCCACACCCCATTAGACGAAGGCACTTACTTACCCCACCAAATAAATGAGCAAAGATGGACACATCCGACGCCATCGGATAAGTGTTCTGGGGTATCCACTAACGTCGTCATCGGTGAGAATGCTACTGATTCTACAACAGCTATAACTTGTCATGATAGTTACAGTAGTAATGTGCAGTGTTACCGACTCTGAAAACCGCCCCTATACCCTTTCTTTCCCTTTACCCCCGACTCTCTCACCAGACCCCTAATCAACCGCCGATACAATGTCCCACTCATACAAAAGCCAATACCCCTTTGGCGTCGAGGTTGAGTCCTCCATTGTCGAGTTCTTCGAGAGGTTCTACCGTGTCTCAGACACGCCAGGTGCTCACGATGAATATGTTGATATGTTCACCAATGATGCAACCTTTATCCTGGCATCCAAATCAAGTCGAGGCCGCGAAGGTATGTTTCCGATGATAATTACACCCGCTTTAAATGGCCATTTCTTACATGCCTGCTCCTCCCCCAGATATCCTTAGCATGAGACACGGCATGTGGTCTTCGATATCTTCCCGTAAGCACACTGTGCCGAAGATCTTCCCCTTTGGCTCGTCCTCCCGCGAGTTTATGCTATACGGCTCGGTCAAGTTTGACTTCAAGGACGGGAAGGAGGGTGAAGTGGACTGGGCGGCCCGAGCCGAGTTGTCGTCCCAGGACGGGGTTTGGAGAATGAGCTTCTACCAGGTCTATCTGGTGAGTATTCGCCAACACAGATCGGCAAAAGCTTGCTACGAGACGTCTTTGTCTCGACTGCGAGGAACGCCATTGCTGATGCAGCTTAGGATACCGGAGCCAATATTTACGGCAAGAAATAAGAGTATCTCCCAGGTCAGAGTAGGAGATTCATGGCGCAAGGGAGCATCTACGTGTACTGTTTCAATCAATAATGCACCTTTAATTTTGTATAATCGTTGTCGTTATCCTTCTTCCGAACTCGGTTACGAGTGCCCCGACCTCATCCGCGCCCTCAATACAATGCCAATGCCCGACACCGGGTAGGATCTCCAGCTGGACAGCTGTGGGATCGGTTCCCAGGCTGGAAATTCTCGGTTAGATATGCATTCGAGAATGGCAGGCCTTTGAATGAAAACTCACCTGGCAATGATCGCCTTTGCATCACCCAGGCTAGCCGTCTTATCTTCTTCCCCCGCTACAACGAGTACGGGACACCTGATACGAGCATAATCGGGTCGTCTTGCGGAAACGATGGCATTGCAGAGCGACACATATCCACCTGATGTCTGCGACAACAAGAGGGCCCTAATAAAGGCGTGATGGACCGAGTTGGATCTTGACCCCGTGGCAGCTGTCGGTATGGTATTCGCCATCGCTTCCATGCCCTCTGTTCCGGAAAGTCAGCACTGCGGGTCCCCGCCGAAAATATCACTATCGGTCAGTCGGGATCACTCACGGGCCTTCACTGTCTCGATCCTCTTGCCAAAGGCGGCGTGGTACTTTGGATCCGGGTTGATGGCTCCCAGGAGCACCATGCCGGCGAAGTTGCCGTCACTCGCCAACTCGCTGGCGACTATGCATCCCATCGAGTGCCCGACAACAACAGTGCGCCCCGGGTCAACGCCCAGCGTTGAGAGCAGGTGTCGGGCATCCTGTGCAATCGTCCTGGTGTCTTGGTCCTGACCAGTGAACTTGGACAGACCGCTCCCTATTATGGATGCATCAGCTTGCAGTTCTGTTGGTGTTCAACCCCACTGGGCCCCAGTCTTACCGTATGTATCAACTGCAAGGCACGATAACCCTGCCTCAAGCAGCCTGGGAATAATGGTCGCATAGAAAGAGCTCGATGAGCCCAATCCGTGGAGGAAGAGGAGGGTCAGACCAGGCTGTTCACCCGTAGTCTTTGCCTGGCTCCAGGTGTAGTACAGCTCCTTCCCGCCAGTCTGGATGAACGGCATGGTGGTAGATCAATTGAAGACGGGTGAATGCCTCACCATCCAAGTACTACTGTTCACTAGGTACCTACAACAATATTACACCGGATTGGGGTATAAGAGCGTTTGTGCAGGATCCTCTCTGGCCACCCAATCCAGGGGGTTGAATGCTGTGCGCACATCCAGGCCAATTCGTAGGCTGTCAAGATTCGTTCGCAGGCCGGGATCCACCCAGTCATTTGAGCCTGCCACGACTACCGGATCCAGTGGAGACGACCCACTATCGGATGCGGGGATGGCCTCGGATAATGCACGGAAGCTGCATACCCTGCATCCGATGCATATTCGGAGGCAGGTAGCTCCCAAAATAACCGAAGAAAGACCGCCTGAACCGCGAGTAGCAAGCCGCGCTCCGTAACTACCGGTGCCACGCAACCTGTGCCTTGGACCCCGTCCCAGAGGGGTGGCATCGGGTAGCAAAGCATCCACCTCAGTCCGGTCCTTCTTGCCTCATTGCTTTCATCTTTCTACACCGTGGCATATCCGAAGGTGAAACGGGAGAGATCCATTTCCCGGAAACCTTGCTGAGGAAATACTCGGCCTTGCCACGATGCGTTTGTCGGTTGATGAAAGCGGGATACAGGGCCGTTGAACTTTATCACCAATAAAGGTACCTCTATCCGTCTGCGCCCTTGATCGCCCAAGCCACCACCACGCCGTGCCTTAGCCTTGGTGGTCGATCAACCGCACACACACACCCCTCCGCCCTTCCCGCAGCACACCATGTCCGGACACGGCTACTCCAGCGTCCAGGAGACGAAGCGCATCGTCGACCTCGTCCTCCAGCTTGTATCTCTGCCCCCCGAGATCAGATGCGCAGCAGAGAGGAATGTGTCGTTCACGTCCTCGCGCGACTTCCCCTACTTCCCCATCCCATTCAAGGAGACCGAGCTGGGCGCAGCCCTCAAGGCGATCGAGGCGAGCGTCGCCTGCGCGCTCGCAGACCTACAAGATGGGGGCTCGCCGGGAAGCCGGAAGATCACCGTAAACCTCGAACGGACCACGGCGTTCCTGTTCCAAGCCTACCTGGCAACCGTTGGCGGGTGCGGAAAGCTGGACAGCGAAGTCAAGCGCTTCTTGAAAGGTGAGGCAGATCGCACACAATTGCAAACACGCTGAAGCTAACCAGTCATCTCCAGATACGGACTTGCTCCAGGCACAGTCGGACCCCTACCGGCGAATGTCGGCCAATCTCTACGAGACCAAAGACAAGGGGAAGTACTACCACATCCACGGGTCGCTCGAGGCATCGACGACCTTGGGGATGATCGGGCTTGAGCCCTTCAGGCCCGACCTCGGCGGGGAGCATGACGCCATCGTCGAGACCATCGGAGCACACGTGAAGAAGTACACAGTCGACGAGCTCGAGCAGATGAACACGAAAAACCGGCAGGCTGGCATCCCGGCGTTGACGCACGAGGAGTTCCTGCAGACGCCACATGTACGTCAAACGGCGCGGCGCCCCCCCCCCCCACCTCCCCATCTCAGGCCGACCGTTTCTTCCCGCTGACACAGGAGCGTTTTAACAGGGCAAGACCAACATCAACCTCCCCCCCTGGACAGTCGACAGCCTCGAGTCCTCAACACCACCCCACCCGCTATCCAAGCCCACCGACGGGCGCATCCTCTCGGGGATCAAGGTCCTCGAGCTGTGCCGCATCATCGCGGGACCCGTGATGGGCCGCATCTTGGGCGAGTACGGCGCCGACGTGCTCAAGGTGACGGGGCCGGGGCTCAGCGACGTGCCCTTCTTCCAGGTCGACGGCAACATGGGCAAGCGGGCCGCCGAGCTCGACCTCAAGTCCCCCGCCGGCAGGCGGGCCTTTGAGCGGCTCCTCGAAGAGGCGGACGTCGTCCTCGACGGGTACCGCCCCGGGGCGCTGGAGGGGCTTGGATACGGGCCACGGGCGCTGGCGGAGGTGGCGCGGCGGCGGGGGAAGGGGTTCGTGTATGTCAATGAGAACTGCTTCGGGTACGAGGGCGAGTGGGCTGGGAGGCCTGGGTGGCAGCAGATTGCGGATTGTGTACGTCATCATCCCCCCATCCTGTTTTTGATGAGACATAGTCGGAGGGCTAACTTCCCCCTCACAGGTCAGCGGAGTGGCATGGGAACAGGGCAAGTTCATGGGCCTGGACGAGCCCGTGGTGCCGCCGTTCCCGATATCAGACTACGGCACCGGCTGCATCGGCGCGATCGCGGCCATGACGGGGCTGTACTACCGGGCGACCAAGGGCGGGTCGTGGCACGGCAAGGCGTCGCTGATGCACTACGACCTGCTGCTGTTCAAGGCCGGAAAGTACCCCGAGGCCGTGCAGGAGGAGCTGAGGAGGCGGGCCGGCGAGGACTTCCTCGCCCTCCGGCACAGCCACAGCGTCGACCAGATCTCGGGGACGGCGCTGAAGAACATGAAGGCGCAGTTCCCGGAGCTCTTCGACGCCGACAAGCTGTGCGAGGCATGGTACTCGGACGCCTACAAGGCGGACGTGGTCGCCGTTCGGCCCGTGGTGGAGATCGAGGGCGTTGAAGTAGCGTTCAAACGGGCGAGCAGACCTAATGGGTCGGATCCGGCGACCTGGGATTTTGGTCCGGGCCTAGATTACAGGAAATGATGCGTAATGGTGGAGCTACAGGTTGCTGGGTCGGGCCATACAGTTAATTGTATGTAATGTACATGTAGATAAACATGGCCCAGATGATGTATCTAGAACACGCATAAGCAGCATAATGCCCTCGGTGCGGGAACATTACACGTGTACAACAGAGGCTGGCTCTGACCCAGGGCAACACCTGCCCAGCCGGGCATCTATGTGCCAATGCGCCATGCATGAGTTTGATCCAATGACGTATGCTTTAAAGTCCCTCGGTCAGAATGGAAGAAGAGTCGGGCGAGTGGATCGAAATGCGGGGGCGGGGCGGGAATGTGAGTCGTATGTTTAATTCACCCAGGCGGGCGGATAAGGTACCAAGGTAGTGATGGAGTGGTCGGATGGAGGCGGGATTGAGACAGTCCCGATGCACAAAACCTCTTGGCCGAAGTTCTGGAAGCGAGAGGAACTTACCCCGGCACCCGAAAGCCATCCCACCAATCCAATCCCCGGTTCCCCCAATTTCCAAAAAAGGGTACCCCGCACCCTCAGTTGCCCCTCCGCCTCGGTTTCTGCTTCCTGTCTGCAAGCCCCTTCTCTACCTGCCAACCGTATGCGCGTGCAACAAATTCAAGACGGCGTGCATTAATTACTTAACTGATTGCCCGCGACGAGTTGTTCGTCATCTGCCCACTACACCGACCATTCCCTCCCCTCCGTTGCCACCTATCGTCTCTTCTCTAGAAGCCCTCGTCACTTGTTAGTCGCCACTTGTCTTTCTCCCCCGTAAAACACCACATATGAATACAGAAATGGGTTCCACCACTCAAAACGGAGACGCCGAGGGCGTGCTCGGCCAGGAGTTCACCAGCCATGTGATCGAGTCGATGGGACCAAACACATCGCCCAGGACGCGGGAGGTCATGACCGCCTTCATCCAGCACGTCCACGACTTCGCGCGCGAGGTGCAGCTGACCATGGACGAGTGGATGCTCGGCGTGCAGATGATCAACTGGGCTGGCCAGATGAGCACCGACAGGCGGAACGAGGGGCAGCTGATGTGCGATGTCATCGGTCTTGAATCGTGAGCATCATTGCCGTGAGAAGCCCCCTGGAATAGGGAACGATGTTCTGACAATTTATGCGCATCTCAGTCTCGTCGACAACATCACATATCAAGCCGCAGCCAGGAGCGGAAAGCCCGTGACGGCGTCCGCCATCCTCGGCCCCTTCTGGCGAGCCGACGCCCCCATCCGGCCCAACGGCAGCACCATTACTTTCAACACCCCCAAGGACGGCCAGGTCGCCCTCATGCACGGCAAGGTTACGTGCGCCGAGACGGGGGCGCCCATTGCCAACGCGGTGGTGGACATCTGGCAGGCGTCGACAAATGGTATGACCTCCTACGCGCGTGTCTAGCTCGTGGCATGGCATCTCACGGTCCATGCAGGTCTCTACGAGCAGCAGGACGACAAGCAGGAGGAGCACAACCTCCGGGGCAAGTTCGTCACCGACGCGAACGGCGATTACTCGCTCTACTGCCTGCGGCCCACGCCATACCCTGTAAGTTCTGGCCCCCTGATCTGGCCAGGCCGGACCGATCATGTACTGACACATCCAAGGTCCCCAACGATGGTCCCGCGGGCAAGCTCCTGAGCATGCTGGACAGGCATGAGTGGAGGCCGGCGCACATCCACCTCATCGTAAGTGCAAGGTTGCAAGGTCCTCAGATAGACCGACTTTGGAACTAACCACGCGATGTAGATCCAAGCGGATGGGTTCAAGCCCGTCACGACGCAGATCTTCGACGAGGATTCAAAGTATCTCGAGGATGATAGCGTGTTTGCGGTCAAGTCCGGCCTGACGGTGAAGTTCAACGAGAGGAAGGGGGATCCGCAGGCGACGCTGGATCTGGAGTACAACGTCACTCTTGCTCCAAAGAAGTAGCGGGGTTACGAGTGGTTGTTGAGATCAGGGGATGGATGTATTGGGAGGTGGAGGAGGGAGCTTGATGCCGATATTCTACAGCGCAAATCTATTTTATTTTGTCACAGCGGAATATTCAATCTATGCTGTAGCTAGATTGTCAGGCACCACGTTGGTCAGTTGATTCAGGCTTCTAATTAATGAGCATCTCGCACTGCTTATCGCAGCAGCAGCTGGTTCTGTGAAGATGACCTCTTGGTCTTGCGAGTCGAACATTCCCTCCCACACCGCCCAGTTCACCAAGATATGTCAATTCTTGGCATATAAGTTCCATCATTGCCACATGCGACTGTCAGCACATCCATCTGTTAGCAGATTGGTTGTCAGCAAAGGCGGGCAGCTGTGGTGTAACTCGCGGAAGCGTCCCGGGGGAGAATCAGTGGGTCCCATCAGCGCTGGTCTTTCCCGAATGGCATTGCCGAATTCGGAATCGTATGATTGGAGACGTGCTCTTTGTTACCCGTCAAGCAAAGCCATTATCCGAAAACCACCCAGCAGCGGGGTAACTTCCGGATGACCTGGGATGCGGGGTAGGTGTGCCAAGAGGACAAACATGGGAAAAAAAAAGAAGGAAGGGCTTGGCAAAGACATCGAGGCTTATCGGCAGCCGAATGTTTCCTTCTACACTACTGTAGAAAAATGGCTTCGATTACGGGACTGGCCGTCGACGCATCTTGCATCTTCCGATCCGAGGACGCGGCAATGGTAGGTACCTAAGAGTTAGCATGCTGCAATCTCAATTGGACCCCTGGCCCCCCAGAAACAGCGTATTGGTAACCGGGAATGATGACTGGCTTGAGATCTGCATCGGATCTGGGTTATTACCCCTCATCCGCTCGGGTCAGTCCCGATATCCCCGCATTTAATCCCACGTGTTCCCCAAACAACTCTTCCACCCGGGGTGACCTTGCATGTGAGCCGTCTTGGAGAATCGACCGTGATGCCAATTTGTCTGCTTAAAGGCCCCGTCCGTGGACACATACTCATCTGGGGAATCGATCCGGACACTCTCGAATTGCACTCGGCCTATTCAAGCCCACAAAGATACCCCCCATCGCTCCTTTCTTCTATCCCGCCCCTCTCGCTTTCCCCCCTCCCCTATTCGACCTCCGCGCCTTGCTCGAACAAGGCACGTACCTCACAAATTAAAACGCCTCCATCATGACCTCCCAGCCTTCAGAAAGCAAGGTGGACGTCCTCATCGTCGGTGCGGGGCCGGCCGGACTGATGATGGCGACGTGGATGGCCAAGTGCGGCATCTCGTGTCGGATCGTGGACAAGCGGGGGACAAAGGTAAGGACACCTCGCGAGGGCGCACATCTCTCTCTACCTTGACTATGCATCTCCGCTCACTGCTGGCCAGGTGTTCAACGGCCAAGCCGACGGGCTGCAGTGCCGCACGCTTGAGATCTTCGACTCGTTCGGCTTCGGCGACCGGGCGTGGAAGGAGGCCAACCACATGTTGGAGATCTGCCTGTGGAATCCGGACAAGGACGGGGTGATCCGGCGCAGCGACCGCATCCCGGACACGATCCCGGGCATCAGCCGCTTCCAGCAGGTGGTGCTGCACCAGGGCCGCATCGAGCGCTTCTTCCTCGACTTCATCGCGGCCCACAGCGACATCCGCGTCGAGCGCGGTGTGCTCCCTAGCAAGCTCGAGTTCGACGAGTCACTGGCCGAGGACACCGACGCCTACCCCATCACCGTCACCCTGCGCCACCTGTCCGAGGAGGAGGCCACACCCGGCCAGGTCGCCACTTCGGCCAACGGCGGAGCCGTGCAGGACGGCCTGTTCCGCAGCAACCTGGCGGCCGACGACACAGCGGACCTGCTCAAGGCGGCCGACCTCAACGCCAAGGCTAACACTACCGAGGTGGTCCGTGCGAAGTACATGCTCGGCGCTGACGGCGCGCACTCGTGGGTGCGGAGGGAGCTCGGCTTCTGCCTCGAGGGCGAGACCACCGACTACATCTGGGGGGTGCTCGACATAGTCCCACTCACTAATTTCCCCGATATACGCAGCCGATGCGCGATACACTCGGCCTCCTCGGGCAGCGTCATGGTCATCCCGCGCGAGAATAAACTGGTGCGGCTGTACATCCAGCTCACGACGACGGAGAAGCTCGGTGAGGGCGGCTCAAGGGCCGACCGCTCCAAAATCACCCCCGACGTCATCCTCAAGGCCGCCCAGAAGATCATGGCCCCGTATACCCTCTCGTACCGCAAGCTGGACTGGTGGACCGCCTACCAGATCGGCCAGCGCGTCGGCTCGCGCTTCTCCAAGAACGAGCGCATCTTCCTCGCCGGCGATGCCGTCCACACCCACAGGTTCGTGCTGCCAGCCTTTTTCCTGATCTCTAGGCATCTTTGATAATTAACTGACACCCCGCAAACAGCCCGAAAGCCGGTCAGGGAATGAACGTCAGCATGCAAGACGGTACGCATCCCACAAACTCCCTCATGTCCTTAGCTTGGTAGCTTACTAACCCCACAATCCAGCATACAACCTCGGCTGGAAGGTTGCCAGTGTCGTCAAGGGCACCTCGAGCCGCGCGATCCTCAGCACGTACGAGTCGGAGCGGAAGCAGATAGCAAAGGACCTCATCGACTTCGACCACAGGTTCTCGCGGCTCTTCTCCGGAAGGCCGGCGAAGGACCTGATGGACGAGGAGGGGATCAACATGGAGCAGTTCAAGGCTGCCTTCGAGAAGGGGAACATGTTCGCCAGCGGCATCGGTAGGTTTTACTTCCACCTTACGAGAGAATCTGAAGAGACCCCTCCCAGACTGACACCAACTCTCTCCAGCCGTCAACTACGACGCAAGCAACATCATCGCCAAGACCGCCGACACCAGCAGCGGCGGCGCCAAGACCACCGCCAATCTTCCATCCGTGGACAGCACCCAGGCCCTAGCCCCCAAGGTCAAGGTGGGCATGCGCATGCCGAGCGTCAAGGTGCTGAACCAATCCGACGCGCGGCCGTGGCATCTGCAGGAGCGCCTGCCGAGCAACGGCACGTGGCGGGTGCTGGTCTTCGCAGGCGACGTGGGCGACGCGGGACAGAAGGCCAGGATGCTCAGGCTCGCCGACAGCCTCGCGGCGCCGACGTCGTTCCTGCGCCGGTACACGCCGGCCGCGGCGCGGTACGACTCCGTCTTCGAGGTTCTGACCGTGCATGCGGCGCCGAGGGCGTCGGTGACCATCTTTGATTTCCCCGAGGTGCTGAGGCCGTTTGATGAGCTGGATGGATGGGATTATAATAAGATCTTTGTGGATGATGAGTCGTACCATGAGGGCCATGGGCGCATCTATGAGGAGTTTGGGATCGATCCCAAGGAGGGCTGCGTCATTGTCCTCCGGCCGGATCAGTATGTGTCGTATGTGGGTGCGCTTGATGATTACGCGAGCGTCGACAAGTTTTTCTCGTCCTTTATGCTTAGCCGGCAGGCCCAGGTGAACGGAAAATAGTTGGCGAAAAGGGACATATGTATGTTTTGTTAATGAATATGCCAGGCTCAATATACTTGCCTTAAAATGCGCCCTTGCCCGTCTAGCCGCGCATGTTGGGACTTGCTGTATCTGTGTCTTGAAATTAGAAGTGCACCACCCTGGAATGGCAGCCGCGTAAATATGGGTGTCTAAACGAAGTATTTTCAGAAAACTCCAAGACCAACGCTCAACTCAGTTTGCCAACGAACAAACCGAAGGATAAGTCTAATCTACACAATACAATGTTTACAGCCCATGCTCTTGCTCTATGCTTGACCCCTCGCCTCAAACCACCCTTGAATTCCTCTCACGTCGGCCCCGAATTAACTCTCCCTTTCCACAACCTGTTTCGAGCCACTAAGCACACTCTCTACGCCATCCGTCTCCCAAAACCTCTCGCCCGACTTCCCCGCCGGGCGAATAGCGCCCATAACATCAAACGGATCACAGAGCGTCACCATCCACGGGCGGCTATCACTCCACCCAGGGCCCTCCACCTCCGAGACGCCATCGAGAGCGAGGAACGTCTTGCTATTCCGAGGCAGGAATCTACGGGGATGAAACACATTAAACAGGACGCAATCCAGCAGCACGACGGAGGCCTCAAACACGAGGAAGAACCACTCGTGCCGGACGACGGGGCTCGGGCTGCCCGACACGGTCGCGGCGGCCCAGTACTCGACGACGCGGTACACGGTGCGCACCGTGATGAGCGCGGTGGAGACGTACAGCGTCACCAGGGGGCCCACGACCCTGCGGTCGCGGACGCCGCGCGAGAGGCACCGGCGGTGGAAGGAGACCGCAAGGACGGCGAAGAGGAGCGCGACGACGAGCTGCAGTACCAGCGAGGCCTTGAGGAGGGCTTGGCCGGTGCGGATTGTGGTGGGTGGGAGGGCGGAGATGGAGCTGTACGTGACGCCTAGAGCGTTTAGGACCTCGACTATGCAAGAGAGAATAGCGAAGGTTGTGAAGACGCGGCCCGGGTGGAGGGGGGAGCAGTAGGGGACGAAGGAGAGGATGCGGCCGAGGATGTGGTAGTTTGCCAGCTCGAGGACTGGGCTGTGGAGTTGTCAGCCTGTATCTCTCCCTCCTGGAATCTTGTGGGACCCAACTCACGGTGCCGAGTATACCAGGAAGGTGGTGGCAATGAAAGTACGGATATTTTGGTAGTCAATTGCACAATATATTCTGACTGCAAAGCCGGCCGTTAACACGATGGAACAGGCCAGGATGAGAATCATGAGCATGTATGATCTGTAACGGCTGTGGTTTGCGAAACCATGGTCAGAAGTGCTTGGTCTAAGAGGAGTTAGATTGGCTTACTAGCACTGCCAGCAGTGAACCAAGGCGGAGGATGCAAAGGCTACAGTGAAGAACACGGCGGCGCCCTTGTTTGGAGCGTAGAAGAACCAGCTCCCCTCAACTGTTTTTTCGACATCAGTATGGTGATTGCATGTTAGAGGGTGGAGGTAGTACTGTAATTGCCATCGGACATGTCTTCAAGAATATTGTACGCCGGGATGGAGATGGAGCATGAAGGTGGTGACTGGTGAGGTCGGACAAATGATGCCGTCGATGTGTAGCAGCTCTTAAAAGAACAAAAAAAAAAGAGGGAGAGGGCATCCATGCTTAGGTATATTCTTATGCGGAGCAACCTTGCTCATTCGCAGTCGTCTGAATCACCCAAATGGTAAGGCGTCTCGAACATCAGCCCCAGCCCCACCCGGGCACCGGGCTGGCCGTCGCGGGGTCACCAATGATCGGCCGGAACGCACGGACCATCTTTACGAGTACGCGGATACGCGTATTCGCATCGGGCCCACTCGGGAAACGAAACCGGCCACCATTGGTTGGAGCCACGGCTGTGTGCCTCTAAGCCTCTTTTGAACGACACGCCAAAGTACTGCTAAATTCCAAGTAATATGAACACATGCATCCTTCCGAGCAAGAGATCGGCATCTCTCTCTCTTTACCTAGGGAATCCCTCTGTCTTGGCACTGATGATGGCCATGGAATCTCACATCATCATCGCATGGCGCAGCACCGATCGTCGCCAACTAGTTCTGCCTTGTACGGGTTTAAACCTTCAGTACCTAGGCTGGGGTGTCAAAAGTTTTGAGCATATAAGCCGACGGTAGGGAGCTGTTTGTTGGTGTGCATCCCAACCAACCTCACCTCAACTTCACCTCGGCGAAACAAACAAAATACCAAAAACAAGATGCCCTCCTTCTCGTCTCTTTTCCTTTCCACCCTCACCATCGCTGTGTCTCTGGCCCAGGCTCACTGCAGCACAATCAATTGGCGGCCCTGCGAGTTCAATGGAACCCGGCCCATATTATGCGGCAACCTGTCTGTCCCGCTCGACTACACTGACGCGAAGTCGAACGCGACGCTCCGCCTTGAGCTAGTCAAAGTACCGGCCGCCAAGACGCCCTCGAAGGGGAGCATCCTCTTCAACTTTGGCGGTCCTGGAGAGGAGGCTCAACAGACAATGGCTCAGGTTGCGGCCGAGTTGCAGATGTAGGCACACAACTCCCTCAACCTCGATCCATGGATGCTGGTTTGCTGACACTTCTTTCCGGCTCACAGTCTCACCGGCGGCCACCACGACCTGATTGCCTTTGATCCGCGGTAAGCCCCGTCTCCTGGCTCCTCGGGGGAATTTGCCCGACCCGCCGAAATAATAACAAAACCCCAAAGAGGAACAGGCAAAACCATGGTCGTCTCGTGCTACCAAACCGACATCGAAAGGCTGGTAGGCAGTCTCCAGGCCCCGGGCTGGAGCAACGCCTCCGACGCGGCGCTGGGGACGCAGTGGGCAACCAGCCAGCTCCTGGCCGAGTCATGCCTGGCGAACGCGGCCGACGTCGGGACGCTGGTCGGCACGGCGTTTGTGGCGAGGGACATGATGCAGATCGTCGACGCGCTCGGCGAGGACGGCATGCTGAGATACTGGGGTGAGTCGGGGAGAGGATGCGGGTCGTCGTGATGAGGCTGGATGGTGGTGTGGTTGGTTGGCTAACAAGGCCTTGCAGGTCTCTCCTACGGCACCGTGCTGGGAGCCACCGTGGCTGCCATGTTCCCCGATAGGATGGACAGGATAATGTTGGATGGGGTGCTGAATCCGTTTGAGTACTACCACGGCTAGTATGTGATTTTCGTCGATTTCGTCCTGTCACACACCACGCCTCCTTCTTGAAGACTCGTTGGCTAACCAAGTCCTGCCCGTCCCCAGCGACATTGAAATGCTGACCGACACCGACAAGACCTTCGCCGGCTTCATCTCGGGCTGTGTAGCAGCACCGGACCAATGCGCCCTCGCCCGCGACAACGCCACGGCAGCCGACCTCGAGAAGACGATATCTGACCTCATCGACACGCTGAAATACAACCCCGTAGCACTCGGCGGCATCCTGATCGACTACAGTCTCATCAAGGAGGTCATCCTCGGCTACCTATACAGCCCCTTGGCCTGGGACGAGCTGGCGGGCGGCCTCAACGGACTCATCACGGGGAACATCACGGCGCTGGCCGAGTTCGCCGAGGCCTTTGGGGCCCGCCCGCAGGGCATCGCGGCCGAGTCGTACCCGGCCATCAAGTGCGCAGACAACGCTGTGCGGGCCACAACGCTGGCCGACGTCCGACCCGCGGTCGACGAGCTGTATGCCAAGAGCAGGTACGGCGGCGACAAGATCTCGGCCATCGCGGTCCGGTGCGCCCAGTGGAGGATGGATGCGAAGGAGCGGTACTCCGGGGACTTCCGGGTCAAGACGCGGAACCCGGTCCTCTTGGTCGGGAACACGCTCGACCCGGTCACGCCCCTTGTCTCGGCGCGCAACGTGAGCGAGGCCTTTGAGGGGAGCGTCGTGCTCCAGCATGACGGCTATGGGGTGAGTGCATCCGCGATGCTGACGGAATCTCTTTGGTCCGGTTGAGCTAATTTGCGTGTCGCAGCACTCCTCTCTCGCGCAGGCCTCGATCTGCACGACGAAAGCTATCCGGAACTTCTTCATCAACGGCACGATGCCCGAGCCGGGGACCATATGCAAGGTGGACACGCCCTTGTTCTCGAATAAGACCTGGCAGGACGTCCTCCCTCCCATCCAGCGCGTTCGGCGGAGTATCTCTGCACGGGATGATGACGATGCCGCTCTCTTACGGGCCGCGTCCGTGGCCGGGAAAAAGTTGCTTCGGCCGTCTCGCTTCGTATGAAAGCCCCAAGTAATCTGCTGTCACGAGACAATAAGGCAGGTCGGGTATAGATATGCTTGCTCAAATCAATCAAATAGATGATAGACCAGATCCCCCAGCTCTCCCAAAACCTGTGGCTTCCTTGCCCTGGTATCACAGAAATAAGATGAAACACACACCAGAATGTCCTAAACCAGCGGCGGCAGACCAACCTGTTGCCGAGTCCACGAGATACTCTCCTGCCAGACCGGTAGTGAGTCGAATCCGAGCTTCTGCAGCTCGCCCGAGAGCTCCATGACGAGATTCCGCCCCGCCTGATTCGCCCACCAGGCCTCCCTGCCCAGGTTCTCCACCAGCACCCCCCAGTGCATCATGATGATCAGTGCGAGCGGCTCAGCGCGCCGGAATTTCTCTGCAAAGTCCCCTCTGGTCAAACCCACCCACGCCAGGCACGAGCCCTTGACCGAGGCCTCAATGTCCCTGGCAAAGCACCCCTCCAGATGCAGGATTTTCGTCTGGTACGACTCGTGGGCCGCCGCCTCTGGTCCGTCGCGACGGTGCCCGTCGTTGAGCGCGTGCAGGCGCGCCACGGCGGCCTTAGTACCGGCGTCCAGGAGGTGCACCGGCACGTCCTGGTTGATCCACGCCCGCGTCTGCACCGGCCCGGCCTCGAGCAAGTCCCAGGTGGTGGTGGCGACGAGGGCGGTGCAGGCCATCAGGTCGAAGAGGGCGAGCACCGAGTCGCGCGCGCTGATCCGCGGGCGATCGCCGCCGGCGGGGACGAGCTGCGGGCGCGCGATGTTGAGCGGCAGGAGCAGCGTCGACACGATGAAGATGGGCAGGTGGTTCTCCGGCGCGATGTTGCCGAGCTCGGCGTGGAAGCCGCGGAGGGCGCGGTCGTGGTAGTCGAGGCCTGCGCGGGCGTATGAGGCTTGATCGGCAGGCTCGGGCGATGCGACAGCTAGGTCTAGCGCCGCGAATGCGAACACGCAGTCTAGAAGGTAGGGGTGCTTCAGGGCGTCGCGGGGTACTGTCACCTTCAGGAGGTGCTCCTCGCTGGCTATGCTGCAGACGCTCTTGTAGGTGCTCGTCGACCATCGGTGCATCAGCTCGAGCTCGAGGAGACGGAGGGAGGATGACTCGGCTGATGGCACCGACGTGGATTCCAATGTCGATGTCGATGCCGATGTCAATCCCGATGCCGATGCCGATGTTGATGCTGACGCCGACGCCGACCCCGGCGAAGACCCGGCTGAGCTCGACGTTGTAGCCTGAGGCGGCGCCGCTAGATGACGCATGTCAATTGACCGGATATAATTGCAGGGAGTCTTGCGGATCACGCAGTTGGCACAAGGCGGGCCCTGCTCGTCGCACTGCATACGGGTCAGCTACTTGGTCTAGGCAGGACAGGATAAATTGGTGGGGAGGAGCTCAGGTCCAGAAGATGTCGGTTTCTCGATGCTTGATCTAGTGGAGAGAGACGGAGAATGAAGTGACGTCGGGTGCGGTCAGCAGCCGGGTAAGTAATGTAGCTTACCTTTACGCGCCTTCTCTTGCAGGTCTCGCACCCATTACGTGATTTCGAATGTGATTTTCGAGTTTGCATCGTTACCAAGTCTGTGTCAGCCAGCCCATGTCTCGAGTTTCGCGAATTTGGTGGAATTGGATTTGATGAGAATTGATATTGCAAGCGGCGCTACCACTTCATCAATGGGGCTGATGTGGCAGTGCTTGAGCTTGCTGACGTCTAACGGCGATGCTGCCTTGACCCGAAATGGAAGCTGCGAATTGATAACCAAGGCAGTGTCTCCAAACCCAAGATGCGCTACGGGAAAGTCACGCGTCTCCAAAATCATGTGACTACCTTGTTTTGTCGCGCGAATTGGTACAACATCTCAATAGAGAAATAGAAAAGGAACAAGTTCGCTGCTAGATATCTCCGTCTAACAACACGCAGGTGTTTTTAAAGGAAATGAGAAATGAGAGGAGTCAAATATGCCCTCTCTCTACTCTCTCACACCCCCTCCCCTATCTCCTCCCCCTTCCCTTTCCACTCCTATTCCACTCGCAGCAACAAGCGCCACTCTCACGCACACTCTAACATACAATACTTGCGCGCAAGTGATAGATGAAATCAGTGGGATCAAGAGAAGAAGAAAAAAGAAGAAGAAAATGGGGGAGAAAATGGAGCAAAAAAGGAGCAGGGAAAAAGGAGGGAAAAAGGAAAAAGAGGACACAGGGCAAAAAAATTAATGGCCCTTGACAACCCTCTTTACCGCGTGGTTACTAAAGCGCCCCCCCACTTGATCGTGTTAACGGGACATTTCTTTGCGACTATTGAGGGCGGCTCCCCGGGCAGAGCCGCCCTCCAGATCCGAGTATCAGCCATTGGAGAAACCCAGCTGCAGCTAGGACTCGAACGGGCGACCTTTCGGTATCCAGTCGTGTCTGGGACTTACTGGGGGTTAGTCTCACGGCCAAGGGCTGAACCCATAACCGCTACACCACACCCCCTGCCTGCGTTGAAAAACACGGCCGTATTTGGCCTTATATAGGGTGGGCAAGTGCAAAGTGAGGTGAAGATGAAGGTGGTACGTGGTACGTACCGCAAGTGAATGTGCGCACCCTGGTGGTCTGGGCACCCGCCTTCCACCCGGGCAACTACCTTGGCAGGCGGGTGGCCAGCCTTTTCCCCCTCGATCCCAAGTGACGAGCTGGGCCCTTACCACAATGTGCCTGCTGTTGTGGTGGTGCCGAGATGGAACAAAGTCTTGACTAGAGAAAACAACACCAACAAAACAGGCAAACCCACGCATCACCGGAACGACCAAGGTAAGATTATCTCGCTATTCTTCGTCTTGGATGCGTCACGGTGGCTAATACCTTCTTGGCTGGAGACAGACAGACCGGGGCAAGAACAGGGGTTCCCCGTGGAGCATCACATCTTTCCCCCAACAAGAGAATCCGCACGGCGAGTACTCTGATTATTCCAAGGGCCGCCGGGAGCCACTGGTATCTCGACGTTGGCACAAAATTTCTGGCGAAAGCAACAGCCGCATCCGGATATATCGCGCTTGGCTACATCCACGGTCGCTTTCTCCGCTTCGAAATAACGGGGGAAAAGGGAGCTGCTATCGAGGGGCCTGTGCCGATACAAGACCCAATATTCCAGAACCGCGGTTCACCACGCAATAGCTCGACGGCATGATCGATGGGGTATCTTGGGGCTCATCCAGGCCGACAGCATCAAATCTAACCTCTCGAATTAAGGAGACGCGATAGCGTTCAGCTGGGAAATACATCGACCTTGGGCTTTCCACAACACTGGTGGGCATGCTGCCCCTTACCCACCACTAAATCACTTTGTGAACATGTCAGAAGCGGGTCTATCGCCTCGAATTGTCCCTTTCTCCAACGGGCACATCGGTTCCCATTGTCGAAAACCCCCATCACAATCGAGTATCCAAACGCGAGAGGGAAAATACGAAGCCAACAGAGTCCGCGTCCAAACCGCCCCTCAGAACCCACCCTCCCTTTCGCCCGTCCCCAACCTGGCTCGGCATCCGCGAAAACTAAGGCGGCATGTCCAAGAGAGGGTTGCACACGAAGAAGTTTTGCGGCCGCAGCAGCAGGCTCGGCCGGCATGACGGGGAGGCCTTCGGGGGCCGGGAAGTGCGTGACTTCAAAGGTGTGCCAGAACACCACGTCCATGTCTGTCACGGGGTCGGTGCCGGCGCCGATCCATTGGGGAAGGCCGGCGGAGGAATCGCCGGATGTGTGGGGGACGTGGCGGCCTGCGGTCCAGAGTTGGTCGTCGGCGTCTGGGAGAGGGTTAGAACGCAGTTGAAATGTGGTGGGTGGTGTTGTTGAGCCATTTGGGAAGGAAGTTGAGGGGGGCCTTACATCTGGTCATATGCACGGCATGTCTCGAAAACCCGACCCACTTCCATCCAGCGACCCATCCTTCGGAGCAGGCCCGGTACCTCCCTGCTCACGAGCTTGTACGGGGCCGGCTTGCCGCTGTGCCGGCGGTTAGTGGACTCGTTGCAGATGTCCCAGGTCTTCGACGTGGCGCTGTTGTAGTCTGCCATGGCTTGGCTTGTCGTCTCTAGCCTTTGTAAACATGATGTTGTCCAAGGCGATCCTTCCCTGTAGTTAAAGCCGATGCGGAACTTCCAGTTCTGCCACTCAATCCCTCTCCCGGTCCCGGTCATGTTGAAGGACACTCGCTCCGGCTAGGAGATGTCTCCCGAGGACTTACAATTGGCTCCACTCCCGGTGTGTGATCCCACTTGATGGTTGTCGAGGTGACCATGTCGACCAGCCGGTCGTACACTTTCCCTGCCTTGATGACGACGTCATCCGCAACTCTCGCAGGCCGAGGCCCCGTGAGACACGCCATTATCTCTGCTTTCCGCGGCTCATGAAGCGAGACGACATGGAAGTAGACGTCGTCGCCATTGGGCGTTGTTGATGGTGGCTATGATCGCCTCAAGCTCTGGCTCCGAGAGGGGATCGAAAAGGTGAGGTGGGTTGGTCAAAAACAGCAGGACCTGCTGCCTCAACAAGTCAAGACGATTGTATTGAACCCATCGGACCTCGAGGAAGGATTACGATGGCTGTCTAGCTGCCCTGGAAAAGGTGATGGAAATGCTCGAGGAAGAACTTCCTGATGGACTTTGGAAGGGCCATCATGGAGTTAGACCTTGCCGGCCTACATAGGGAGCTCTGCGTGCAAGATGGACCTCATCCGTGGAAGACTTTGGTCCCAGGGTACCTAGATTGGACAGGCAACAGATCGAAGTCGTGCTAATGAGCGTGGAAATTATTCTTGAAGCGTTGTTGGGGATATGTTGCATCAAGTTGTCAAGGACAACGCTGGGCTCTGATCCGCAGAAGAACATATAGACACCGGGTGCGATCGGTTTCTCGAGGTCTTCCATGCCCATAAAGGTAGCCGTTGGCACGCGATATGTGTACTCTTTCAAAAGGGTGAGCATCGCCAAGATGCAGTCTTGGAATGTTGCAATGTTCTCCTGGTCCTCAGTTGAACCAACATCAGTGTCTAATACCTATGAGGTATGAGTAGTAGAATTGGTGTCAGGGTCCTTGATATCGTCTTGATCCTCAATGTTATAGGGAATTTCTCGGGTGCTTGCTAGCAGCCAACGGTACGCAGTCGCTCGGAGGCCTGGCTAAAGTCCCTTGGGCGACGGATCCGAGAGTCTCTCCCGCCCAAGAAGCGCTCTCAGTAGGCGGATAGCCAGGGTCTCACCTACCGACACTCGCTTAGCACGTCTTCACTGCGGTTGCTACCACCTCTTGATCCCGCTGCGTCGTTCTGCTAGCACTGGGGCATTCGCCATGTGCTCTGCGGGCAAGCGGTTAGTGCATCGTAGGTGGCAGCAGCTGTCTATCGCTATTGCCGTTGCTATCTATCGTTATTGCCGTTGCAGTCTATCGCTATTGCCATCACTCTCTATTGCTATTGCCGTCACTGCCTATCGCTGTTGCCGTCACTGCCTATCGCTGTTGCCGTCACTGTCCATTGCTGTTGCTGTCGCTGTCCATTGCTATTGCCATCACGGTCCATTGCTATTGCCATCATGGTCCATTGCTATTGCCATCACTGTCTATCGCTATTGCCGTCACTGTCTATTGCTCTTGCTATTTCTAGCAATAGCAACAGCAATGGCGATGGCGATGGCAGCTGTTGCCAATTTCTACCACCTGAGCAAATGGCGTATGCCAACAGAGAAATTCCCATGCCATGATCCTCAACATTGTCGCTGTCAGAGCCCCAGTCAGACAGTCCGTCATCAACCATGTCTTCATCATGATGGTTCTCGTTCTCGTCATCCCCGAACTCAGTCTCGACATCAGGGACAGGACTTGGCAGCTCGTTGGCGGAGGACTCTTGCGAGTCTGGGATTTCCTCATATCGGCTGCGCAGGTTTGTGAGGGGCAACGTCTGCCGCGGGTTGGGAATGTAGTGACCTTTTTGGCCCCGAGTGGTGACCATGGTTGCCGAACAGAGGCACGAAATACAATCAGGCTAAGGATCAGACACTGTAATCTGGTCGAAAGAAGAGGCGGGCATCGAGATCTATCGAGACTACAAGTTTAAGTTCACAGAGCTGCGAAGGGAATGGGGCGGATGCAACATGATTCTCAATTGGGGAGGAACGACTAGGTGTGGTTGCCATATTGGGAGCAGACACGACATATCTACAGCAGCACGATATCCCTTAGCGCAGAAGGGGTAGAACTGGTGGCAGTGGGGGCCATGCTCCGCTTAGCAATGGGGGATATCCCGACCGTGAAGATATTCCCGACAATCTGGTATTTCGATCAGGCTAGCATGGCCAACGCTGATCGTTTATGGGAAGCAGCTGGAAGAAGGCAGAATTCCAGCCTAGAGCTTAATTATTATACAATTTCAATAAGGGAATCTCTCCAGGGTCATGCGCTATTTGCTCCGCGGGCAGGCGGGTAGTGCATCACAGGTGGCAGTTGCTGTTGCTGTTGCCTATTGCTGTCTATCGCTCTTGCTATTGCTGTCTATCGCTCTTGCTATTGCTGTCTATCGCTCTTGCTATTGCTGTCTATCGCTCTTGCTATTGCTGTCTATCGCTCTTGCTGTCACTCCTGTCACTCTTGCCGTTGCTGTCCATTGCTATTGCCGTTGCCAAAAATAAATAGTGACAGCAATGCAGCTATTGCCAACTTGCCACCTGCCTGCAGATGCATGCCTGCAGAGAAATTCCCTTCATAAAGCCTATCCCCGTAACCCAGAAACTTGGAATACAGACGGAATGTCAGGTTATTGTGTGGAAAACGCTTGGATTCTCTAACTGGGCCGTTTTGGCCGAGGGCTAAATCACATTTATCGGTACGTACCGTTGTCTGTGGATCCCGTTCAGGTTGGGGAATTGGTGCTGGGTTGGCAGCGTATGATTGCCTTGTTGTTGGGCGAGGAGATACTGACGATATTCCATGGGCGTGGAGGCAATGTGTCGCTGTGCAAGAACTTGTTCCCATTCCTCGGGAGTTTTCGAATTGGGGTCCCACATGAGAATATGGCCACTGGGTCAAAAAGTTGGCAAACGCGTGGCGTCTTTCGCACCAATCGGTGGGCCAGATATCCTCGTGAAACGACATGACGCCGTCGTCGGGGCTAGGCTCCAATTCCTTGGCGTACTGGAGATCGGCGTCTGAGATTTGGGAGGCGAAGGGATGACAGATGCTTAACTCTCGACTTTCCAACCTGACAAAGTCATGCCTGGTAAGCTTCCATCGAGCAAACTCAACTACAGGGTGCTCTAATAAGCTTTCACCCTATTATTAGTCATCAAACTACATGTTGGGAACCTTGAGACTGGTATCTAGGGTATTCTCGATAATCTGTGTGGCTCCTGAGATCCATCTCAGTCCCCCTGAAATACGTAATAGTAAGCTATTTTGAACTAAATGCAGTGCAAGGCACTAGTCTACATAAGGTATCTTAGGTAAAGGGGGTTCCTAATCCTAACCAGTCAGATTCAGGGTCAGGAGGCCCGTTAGTCCTCCTTGCCTCCAAACTAAGTTCATCCATCTGCTGAGACTGCAAAAGGTTGGTCTTACCACTCGAAGCTATTGTAGCAACCTCTGAGACCTTTGGATAGTTGAAGAAGTCGAAGACGTCGATATTGTCGAGCTCGCTGAGTGACGTAACCTGTGTCGATGTCTGCTCCAGGCCAGACTGTCGGGTTGTAGATGCCAGAGTTACCAAATCATAGGCGCTTCTGAGAAAAGTTTAGACTGAAGCTCGCAACAAGGTCCGTAACAGGAGTTTAAAATAGGAGGAGAGGTAAGGAAAGGCTAGAGGGGGAAAGGGGAGAAAGCGGGAAGAGAGAGAAGTCGTAACCGAAAACATCAGGAAACATTGGGGCAAATTGATGCCTACTAACCTCCTCATAGCAGCAAAGCTTATATTACTCTCCCGTCCCCTCCGAACAACCCGAGCCAGGATCTTGGCATAGTTGTTCGCGACCTCCCAATGCTGCCCAACATGGCGAAGGGTCTCAACAAAGAAGTCGATCTTGGAATCCACCGGCGACCCAACGGCCGCGGCATGGACCACCAGCAACCTCGCAGCCACCCACAGCGAGAAGGCGAACGGCGGGCCGAGCAGATCCAGGCCGTCGGCCTCGAGCACGTCCCGCGCGATGTCGCCGAGGCTGTGCACGGCGGACAGGCACCTCTGCATGGCGTAGTGGGACGGCACGAAGATGTTGGACCGGACGGTCGGGTACGCGGCCGAGGAGTGCAGGCGCACGACGCAGGTGACGTAGGCGCTGTGCAGCATGAACCAGTTGGCGACGCGGCTCGCCGGGTCCGAGTGGCAGAGCGCGGATATCCGGCTGTACTCGCTTGGGAGGCTCTGTAGCCAGCTGTCGAGGGCGCCGTCTAGTGACCGGTATGTGTTCCTCCAGCCGGCCATGTCGGCCGAGGATGTGACATCGAAGGGGGTCTTGAGGAAGTCGTGAACCCTGGTGAGGATCCTCAAGATCTCGCAGTGGTAGGAGAAGCTGCCGAGGTTTTCAGGCTTGTTGATAGTATACTCGGCCGGGCCCTGCTGGTTTGTGGGTGGACTCGGGGAGGATCGCGTCTCGACCGGCACATTCCTGGAAAACAAGTCGTAGGAACAGGGGAGAACCCGTTTCATCCTCTTGTCGTCGAGCATGAAGTCGAAGGTGATTGTGGCAATCGTCGCGTATCGGTCCAGTAGATACACGATCCAGCACAGCCGCCGCCGGCCCTCATCCTCGATCCACGACTCGGGCTTGCCCGTCGCCAGCCGGCGGATGGAGCCCGTGTGCGGCGTGTCTTCCGCCTGGGCCGATAAAAATACACTGCTCTCCTCGCAGAGGTCCAGCTGCCTCACGTTCTGCACCAGGAGTGCGAGCAGGTTCCATCCCCGCGGGCCGTTGGAGGTGCCTAGCTCATCCAGGGTTATTATAACCAGCGCCCGGAGTGCCGGAATGCTGATGTGCTCCATGGCGTATATCTGCACGGTATGCTTGGATACGGCATGGTAATGCTCCCGCATCTCGCGGGATAACCGGGAGTCCTTGAAGAATCTCAGTGTCGTTGCCACGATGGCATGAAGGAGGACCCGGTCAGCTTCCTCCAGCGACGTAGAGCCGAAGAAGGTTCCAAACGTTGTCTTTCGGTCGAGAATCGGACACCATGTGTTGCAGTGTTTGAAGTACAAGTCAACAAGGGTGTAGACCATGTCGTGGGGCGGGAGATCGGCGGCGGGTGAGAGCAACGGGGTGTCCTTTCGTAACCCTGTGATATTGGAAGATGAATGTGAGCGACTGAAGGAGCTGTCGGTGGGCTGATTCAAAAGGGCCGGGAGTGTAATCTGGTCGCCGTGTTGGATGCCATCCTGCCCATTACCGCCCTGCCAAACGGGGGTTGGATACGCGGGCGTCCTTCCCTGGGAGCTCAAGGCGTCTCTTGAGAGGCCGTTCGGGCTAGGTCCGTTTCCATCGCGATGGAAGCTGTCGATCTGAGATAAACTGTTGCTATTACTGACGATTGGAGGGAGCCCTGGTGTAACGACCGAGTGATCGTGAGCGATATGATCCTCTACTCGACGCCCCAGGGCCTGGAGGAGAGCATCGATTCTATTGACCTTGACTTCAAGCTCAAGGTTGAAGCCGGCCTGGGCTCCCTTCGGCTTGTGCCTCTCGAGATAGACGCATGTCCGGTTGCGCCGGGCACACCACGAACACGCGGGCTCGGCACGATCGCATTTCACTTTGCGCGCCTTGCACAGTTCGCATCTAAGATGGGGTCAGTCCACTCAACCGGAAATTCGTATCGGCATTGCAATTAAGGGCGAGAGGCGTACGATATCTTTTGGCGTCCTTCCCTCCTCCGCTTTCTCGGTGCGTCGGCCGAGCCGGCAGGCCCTACGTCATCATCGCTCGGGGCTTCATCGTTGCTGACTGCCGAGTTCGCGTCTTCCTCGGTCATTGATGGTGGAGGTGCATTTATTGCTGCCATGCCGGTCCCATTGTCGTGCGAGCTCCACATTTGCCCTTTCCCTTTCCCTTTCCCTTTCTTTCCCTGGTGGTGGGATCGAGCTGTTATTTGGATCGAGCTGGTAGGGCTGTTAGAAAATTCTTAGTTGAGGCAATTGCTTATCATGGATATGGTTGGCGCATGGGGATAGTGCGGGGATAACTGGTATAATTAGTGGTTGAAGTACGGCGCTATATGCGTAAAAATCCACAGATCTAGGGGTTCAGTGTGCTACGGATTTGTCGGGGTTGTGGCCTGATGATGCCGAAAAGTCTTCGTTCCCCTGATCCCTGTATGGTCTCCAATGTGCAATGCCACCTTTAGCTGCAGGAGGATGACGACCACCAGCACAGAAACCAAGCCAAGATGCAGAAGCCAAGGTTGCCATGCCCCGGACAAGAGATATTCGAACACAAAATCCTCCTTTAGACCGAGATTCCCCCGGCCTGCCCAGCCAACTCCAAACGGTTCCCCGCTCTTTCATCCTTCGTCCCACTGTGAGAAGCAAGGATCGACGACATCACACCATTGTGGATTGCGTTTCACATACTACTGCAGCATGAGTTGCAGCGTCAAGTTCTAGATGTGACTGTGACGGTGCCACAAGTGCGCAATTATTTACGTCCTATACAATCAAACCTCAAAGAGCACGTCAATTGCAGCCATCTCGGCATCGAATATAATATGCTAGCTAATAACTGATAGACAGGCAGAAAAGTATAAATAAATAAATAAGTAAATAAATAAAAACGGGCTACAGGGATATTTAGTTCAACCATCCATTGCTCATCCGCACCGCCTTCTCCCAGCGAGCAAACCGTGTCGTCGCCTCCTCCTTCTCAATCTTCGGCTGGAACATGGTTCGGCCTTCCATATTCACGTTCGCCAGGTCGCTGAAGTCCTTCCAGACCCCCGCGGCGAGGCCGGCGGCGATGGCGGCGCCGAGGGCCGTCGTCTCGCGCATGCCGGGTCGATTGACGGGGATGCCGATGAGGTCGGCCTGGGTCTAACAGTGGAAGGGAAGGGTTAGTGCTTGATTCCATTTTGGTCCCAATCTGAGCTGTTCACGTACCTGCATGATGAGATCCGAGTTGCACATGCCGCCATCAACAGCAAGCTCCGTCAACGCCTGGCCGCTGTCCTTCTCCATGGACTCGAGGATGGCCTTGGTCTGGAAGCAGGTAGCCTCGAGCGTGGCGCGCGCAACGTGCCCGCGCTGCGTGTACGCCGTCAACCCGAAGATGGTGCCACGGGCATCGTCGATCCAGTACGGCGCGAAGAGGCCGCTGAAGGCCGTGACGAAGGTGCACCCACCGTTGTCCTCGACCGTCTCGGCGAGGGCGCTGAGCTTGGACGACGACTCGATGAAGCCGAAGTTGTCGACGAGGAACTTGACGCTGGACCCCGCCACGGCGATGCTGCCTTCCAGGGCGTACATGGTCTTGCCCTCGCCGAAGTCGAATGCGACGGTCGTCAGCAGGCCGTGGGTTGAGATGACGGGCTTGGGGCCGACGTTATAGAGCAGGAAGCATCCGGTGCCGTAGGTGTTCTTCGCGAGACCGGGTGTGAATCCCTTCTGGCCGACAAGCGCGGCGGACTGGTCGCCCAGGCAGCCCATGATTTTGGTACCCTTCAACGAGGTGCTGGCCAGGGAGCCATATGCCTTGGTGTCTGAGGACCGCACAATCTTCGGCAGGAAGACTTTCTTGCGGTCAAGGCGGAACCAGTCGATCAGCTCATCGTCGTAGTTGAGTGTCTCAATGTTCATAAACATGGTTCTCGATGCGTTGGTCGGATCGGACACGTAGACATCGCGTGCGGTCCCGCCGTTGAGCTTGTACGTTAGCCAGGTATCAACAGTACCAAAGGCCAGCACGCCGCGCTCGTAGGCATCTTTGACCTCGGGGATGTTTTCCAGGAGCCATAGAAGCTTGCTTGCCGAAGGATACGTCGACAGAGGAAGACCGCATCGTGAGGTCAGCTCGCCGGCGCCAAGGCGTTGCTTCAGCCGACGAACCAGCTCCTGAGTGCGAGTGTCGGTCCAGACGATGGCGTTGTGCAGTGCCTTTCCAGTAGTCTTGTCCCAGACGACGGTCGTTTCTCTCTGGTTTGTGATGCCGACAGCCTTGATCTGCTCGCGAGAGTGGCCCTGAGTCTCAAAATCCTGCACTGCGCCGTCGATGCACTGCTCGACCGAGGTCACAAGCTCCTCGGGGTCATGTTCGTGCCAGCTATGCGTGGATCGTTTAGCCCCCGCGTCAAGTTCTACGTTGCTAATTGCAGGCTCAACTTACCCAGGCTCGGGGTACATCTGCTTGAACTCAAGCTGGTGCGTCGCGACAACCTCGCCCCTTGAATTGAAGATCAGGAAGCGTGAGCTCGTGGTGCCCTGATCGATTGCTCCGATGAAGGAGATGTTAGAAGCCCCATTTGCAGGAGACATTGTGACGGAACCCATTTCTTGGTATGCTTGGGAAAGGGGCGAGGTAGAGGCGAGAGAGTCTTCAAGGGCGACAATGGACGAGGGAGCGAATCTTTACGGGCCGACTGATGAGAGGAGATGCGTAACTGCAGGGTCACAACTTTCGAACGGACTCGCAAAATATTTGTAGCTTCATCGCAGGAGGACGGGAGCTCCAGCACCATGCATGGAGAAATAAACTCGGGGAAGCTACCCCTCATCTGATCTACCCCATCCCCGGATTGTGGAGCGGTTACCACGAGGTTAGAATGGCACGGGGTCCTTTGAAGAAGCGCGGTCATCGCTTTCTCTCTCCACTAATGACGTGAATCAGGTTTGCTGACAGGCTCTTGAATCCTTCCATGCTTCTCTGTTTCGGGGTTCGCTCACCGAGCTACATACCACCGAGAAAAAGTGGAGCGCGTACGGCTCCAACCACACCAGCCGGCCGAAAGGCTCCTGCCTGTTCCGGAACCATATCCTGGTCCCCACAAAATGGGAACCGGTCCATAAGCTGCTTCCGGAGATCCGCCGCCACTCAAATTCACGTTGACGCTCCGAACCGTTGGCTCTAGCTCGGTAACGACAAGAGATTGGTCCGATGTGGTGCCCCACTCCCTGCCCTGCGCCCCTCCACGGCTTCCAATCCGGAGGCTCCGGGAGCAAGCGAAGGAGGCAGGGGACGGGGCAGGCAAGGAGGGCGGGAACGGGGTCATGGGCTGTCGGAAAAGTGCCTCGGTCGCGTCCTTATGGGGCAATATTCAGCGTCTTTTTCTTCGGTGTGAGCCACCGAGCATGCATCTAACAGCCTTGACTTTTCGCCCCCGAGGTAGTGAGACCCAATCCGCTTCTCGTATCGGTAGGTTCTCTCGGGACTTGGCGAAAGAAATTCCCTCGAGATGAACTGGGTTTTTGTTCCTTCACCAACTTGGCTCTCGAGGTTATTCCCCCCCTCGCTGGAATCATCCCCGCTGGAATCATCCCCGGAAGGAATACTGCACAATGGGTAAGTCTTAATCGGTGAGCTTCCTTGCAGCCGAGACCCCTCATTATTCCCACCCGGTGGTTTGGGAGACTCCCCTTGTTGCTCTGCTCGGTGGGAGCATAAATGTTCCCACTTCCCCATGGGGTTGCCATGATCTTCGTTTCAGCATCCTCGTTCCTCTCTCGAGCCTCAGCCGCAATTGTGACTCTCCGTTGCTAATGTCTATCTCTCATCCCCAAGATTCGATCTCTGTATCAGAGTCGTCTGTCGACAAATCAACTCCCACTTACAACTCCAAGATGGGTGAGTCTGAAGCACACCAGGAATATGCCAGCGACACTCTGGTCCTGGCGCCGCCCGAAGAGCAGCTGGCCTGGAGCAAGGTCCGCAGCTGCTGCCAGGACGCTTTCTCCGAGTTCTTTGGCACCTTCATCTTGATCTTGTTTGGTGATGGTGTAGTCGCCCAGGTTGTCTTGAGTAAGAACACCAAGGGCGACTATCAGAGTATCTCCTGGGGCTGGGGGTAAGAGTCTATCTATTATTATTACCCACCTGCCCACCATAGAGTCCGCCGAAACTTCGTGAAATTCATGACTAACATGGGTCATCTCTCCAGCTTGGGCGTGATGCTCGGAGTCTACTGCGCAGGCAAATCCGGTGGTCACATCAACCCTGCCGTGACTCTCGCCAACTGCGTCTACCGCCGCCACCCATGGCGCAAATTCCCCATCTACGCCGTCGCCCAGGTGCTCGGGGCGATGGCGGGAGCCGCGGTCGTTTACGGCAACTACAAGTCCGCCATCGACATGTTCGAGGGTGGCCCGGGCATCCGCACCGTCTCGGGGGATACCGCTACTGCCGGAATCTTCTGCACGTACCCTGCCGAGTTCATGACTCGTACGGGCATGTTCTTCTCCGAGTTCATCGCCAGCACTATCCTCCAGTTTGTCATCTTCGCCCTCCTCGACAACGGCGCCGGGCAGCTGATGCCACTCGCCCTGTTCTTCCTCATCTTCGGCCTGGGCGCATGCTTCGGATGGGAGACTGGTTACGCCATCAACCTCGCTCGCGACTTCGGCCCCCGGCTGGTGTCGTACATGCTCGGTTACGGGACCGGGGTGTGGTCTGCTGGAGGGTATTATTTCTGGGTCAGTTGGCTCTAGATCCCATTTTGCGGTAATTTTCTTTTTAACTAATCGTAACTAATTCTTGCCGCAGATCCCCATGGTTGCCCCATTCCTTGGCTGCCTCTTTGGCGGCTTTCTGTACGACGTGTTCCTCTTCACGGGGGAGAGTCCGATCAACACGCCAATGCTTGGCCTCAAACGGTTCCTCCAACCGCGCCGGAGCGTGTGGTCAAACACATACAAGCGGCCTCTGGACTCCAAGGTGTGAAGCGGTTATTGTGGGGAATGAGAATTCTCAAGGGACTCGACTGCGTATGACTACGCATGCGTAGTAAGAGGGGGGTGGCGGACGAATTAGAAGGCGCAGTTTGCATGCGTGGTCAATTAGCATAGCACAATTCTAGCTCTTGATTTTTCCTCATAAAAGCCCGGGACTCCCGATGTGACTGCGGTCCCGGCCCGACTAGTGGAGTCGCTCTGTAGGACAAGACCCTTGTTCATGCAGGCTCGGGTCAAAATACCGAAAATTTCAATCCCGCCCCACTAATCCGGGTGCCGAGGCGCAGATCTCGGTGTTTTGAGCCCGAGCTGCATGAACATCCATCCCTGCACCATTTTTGAGGCTCAGACGGCACAACCTCCTGACACTGGATAGGAGGGAAAATGGCGAGGCGTGTGGGGGCCCTGACAGTGGCGGATTGGGTAGAAACACTCGCAAGCAAATAGAATATTTACCCTGCTCGGGCTGGATCCGGGGCGGGGCGGCATATCCGCCCGATGATGTCAGGCAGGTGTGTGCTTTACTTTCTCTACATAGCTTCCCTCTTCCTACCTAGTTACCTGGTAGGAGTTTAAAGCTGGTGACTGCCTAAACAAACTGGGACTGCTTCTCCATTCAACACATTCGGATTGCTCGCGACCATGGTGTCGCGCCTCTCGAGCATCAGGCGACCCCTTGCGGCCTCTGCCGCTGTCATAGCTGCTGTGGTAGGAGGCGGTATCGTCTACACAAACCGCAACAGCAAGCCCACCTTCGACGCGCCCATCGCTCCCCTCGAACGCGACCAAAATGGCCGGATCAAGCCTCCATCCTTCCCAGCGATCAAGACTCGCGCCGAGCTGCTGGCCGAGCTCCGTCGCAACGGCAGGCCCGACACTAGCACCGAGTATGACCTGCTCGTCATCGGCGGCGGCGCGACAGGCACGGGCATCGCCCTCGACGCAGTCACACGGGGCCTCAAGGTCGCCCTCGTCGAGCGCGGCGACTTCTCCTCCGGGACCAGCTCCAAGAGCACCAAGCTGGTGCATGGCGGCGTGCGGTACCTCGAAAAGGCCGTGTGGAATCTCGACTACCCGCAACTCCAGCTCGTCATGGAGGCCCTGCGCGAACGCAAGGTCTTCCTCGACATTGCGCCGCACTTGTCCAGCTCCCTGCCTATCCTGCTGCCGCTGCAGCGTTGGTGGCAGACCCCGTATTTCTGGGCCGGTACCATGGCCTACGACCTACTTGCCGGATCCCAGGGACTCGAACGGTCATACCTCTTGAGCAAGAGCAAGGCTCTCGCCGAGTTCCCCATGCTTCGCAGAGATAACCTGATTGGGGCCCTTGTCTACTACGATGGCCAGCACAACGATTCGAGGATGAATATTTCACTTGCACTCACAGCTTCGCTCTACGGTGCCACAATGGTAAACCATGTCGAAGTCACGGGCCTGGAAAAAGATTCGAATGGTAAAATCTGCGGCGCAAGGATACGAGACGCCATGGCTGGGCTTAACAAGAACGACAACGACGCCGGAGAGTTCATTGTCCGTGCCAAGGGCGTCATCAACGCCACGGGCCCCTTTGTCGATGCGATAGAGCAGATGGACGACCCTTCTCGCAAGGCAATTGTGGCCCCTGCCTCCGGTACTCACGTCATGCTCCCCAAAAACATATGTCCCAACGGCATGGGCATGCTCGACGCGGCCACCTCCGACGGACGCGTCATCTTCGTTCTTCCCTGGCAGGGATCTACCCTCGCTGGTACGACGGATAACCCTTGTGCCATTGAGCGAGAGCCGACTACGCGCCAGGACGACGTGGACTTCATCTTGAAGGAGGTCAGCAAGCTTCTGGCGCCTGAGCATGCGGTTACGCGAGCCGATGTCCTCGCGACCTGGACTGGTGAGAGCTTCCTTCCTCCCTACTCGTCATCACAATAGCCACTGACAAAAGCCAGGTATCCGCCCCCTTGTCAAAGACCCCCGGGCAGAGAACACAGAGTCCCTCGTCCGCAGCCACCTCATCACCGTTTCCCCCTCGGGCCTCCTCACCTGCGCCGGCGGCAAATGGACCACCTACCGCCAGATGGCCGAAGACGCAGTCGACCAAGCAATCAAGACCTTCAACCTCACCCCGCACGCCATCTCCCTCCCCGACATCAGCGGCGCCGGCCTCCCGCCCACCACCACCACCGGAGCCTGCCGCACCCGCCACACCCCGCTCCTCGGCGCGCACGGCTACTCACCGGCCCTGCCCTCGCAGCTGATGGAATCCCACCCGGCCCTCGACGCCGAGGTGGCCCAGCACCTGGCCACCAACTACGGCGACCGCGCGTGGGCGGTCCTCCTCACCGAAACCGACGCGACTCGCCGCCTCGTCCCATCCTCCCCCATCACCGAGGCCGAGATCTACCACGCCGTCCGCGCCGAGGCGGCCTGCACGGCCGCGGACGTGGTGGCGCGGCGCACGCGCCTGGCGTTTCTGGACGTCGAGGGCGCGCTGAGGGCGCTGCCGCGGGTGATCGAGGTGATGGGCGGGGAGCTGGGGTGGGATGAGGAGAGGAGGCGGGGAGAGTGGACTGAGACGGTAAGGTTTCTAAGGTCGATGGGGTTGGCGGAGGGGAGGGCGGGGGTTACGAGGGAGGAAGTGCTTGGGTGGAGGGTGGTGAGCGGGGGGGAGGGTGTGCGGGAGGGAGGGTTGAGGGGGACGGGCGGGGGGAGGGTTGGGTTGGGGGGTTTGGGGGTTGGGGAAGCGTTGGCTCGCTCGAGGGATTGTTGAGCGTGGGGATTGGTACCGCAGAGTGGGATAGTACCGGTTGCGAAAGGGGACTTGGGATATAATTACCTGTTCTTTCTCCCAAAGATATTCACTCTAGCCAGATCCCAGCGTCGAATCGCTGGCTCTAGGGTTGGGAATCCAAACATTTTAAGCAGAGGCTACATCGCTTGTTTCAGGTGTAAATTATTTGAGACACTTGAGGTGACAAGACCTTCGTTCTGCACGTAGAGTGACATATAGGTACGTGTTGTCGACGGGGCTCAGGATGTCTCGCAGCTGGCATTCCGCCAAACCTGACTTGCCGTCCTCGTGGAATGTGATTGTAGAATGTAATTGTATGGGGCGAAGGACGGCTAAAAATGGGTATCTAATGTGTCTGAAATCAGCAACTCCGGCAACCACGGTGGCAGGCAAATGGCAAACACCTGCGACCGCAGTGATGAAAACGGCACAGAGTCTATATCAATTCCAAGGTTGGCTTCTCGCCGTGGGCCTAAACCTCCCAACTCCTTTTGCTCCTTGAACGCCCAACTCAGACCAAATATATGTATCCTTCACGCCAGATTAATCACAATCGGAAACAAACCAACCCCTGCCAAAATGGCCACGTTTGGCCAATTCGAGGTGGCCGCGGCAGTGACAATGCCCGAGCCATTCGAGTCCGTTGACCCCTTGTCAGTTTGGTGTGGGCTGTCGCCCGCCCTCGTTCCTTCCAACTGCGCTGTTGTCGGTGTGGCCAATTGATTAGAGCAGGTGAGGCAGGGTTCACTGGGGATATCCGGGTCCCGAGATGTGGGGAGGGCACAGTCTTCGCAAGGCCTCTCTGTCGGGGAGAATGGGGTGGGCGTGGCTGTCAAGACGGTGGTGCAGGGCGTTTCAATGTAGAAAACTTGGCCGTGCGAGGAGATTTGCGTGGGAGCCTCGGGGCATGTCACTGTGAATATTATGACGATGGCGGCTTGGTTCGCTGGCGTGTGAGTGATGCCGGATACTGTGAGGGTTGAAGTGGTCGAAGCTGTAACTTGGGTGGTGACCACACCTATTGGGCTTGATGTTACAGACGGGGAACTTGTCACGGTCGAGGTGCCTGTAGACGCCACGGATGGGGAGGTTGTAGTTGATGTTGTTTCGGTTTCCGTAGAGGTCGTGGAAAAGAAGGTTGAAGAACCTGTTCAAGTTGTCAGTGCCAGTCGGGCTCAAGGTCGGAAAGGATCAAGAACCTATTGCAGTTGAAGTCGTGGTCGAGGCTACGGTCGGAGATGTTGAAGCTTCCGTAGTGGTAGCGGTTGCGGTCTCGGAGGACAGAAGACTCGTTGATGTTGGAATCGGAATGGTCTCGGTAGAGGTCTCCGTGATGATCTCGGTAGTGGTCTCCGTGACAGTCCCCGAAGTGATCACGGTAGTGATCTCAGTGGTGATCTCGGTAGTGATTACGGTCTCGCCGGTTACAGAACTCATTGACGTTGATACTGTTGCAGTTGAAGTCGCGAATGATGAGGTTGTTACGACGGCGGCACAGGGAGCGTTGACGAGATTGTCGATCAACGTTACAGCACCGGTAAGGGCGATAAGACTTCCATCATTCGACGCCGTACTGTCCATGCTGACCGACGCCAAGGCCACGATGTTGCCAATAAACCCGGAAGCGCTGCCGAGAGTAGCTGAACTCCCCACTTGCCAAAAGACGTTACAGGCCGGGGCGCCGATCAGGACCATTTCAGAATCACTTGCCGTGGTCAGGGTTGAGGCTATCTGAAAGATCCAACTAGGGTCCGGGATGCCTGCCCCGTCCAGGATGAGAAGCCCGGTAAGCTGAGCACTGCTGTCGAAGGTATAAACACCTGGCGGCAGTATTAAGCCCCCCAGGTTCATCCCGCTCAGGTTGTTTTCCGGGGGTCCTGCCGGCGTTGCAGCTGCTGTCGAATAGGCGGCCTGCGCATCGAGTTGACCTTGCATCGCTAGTGCGTCGCCGGGGTGAATGGCGGTTGCTGTTCCGGGAGGAAATCCCGTGATGGCCAAACCAGGATAAACCCCAACGTCGCCACCGAGTACTGAAAATCCGGTATTTGTCACTGTTGAGGCGCCAAGTACTGCGAAGACCGAAGCTGCCCCAAGATCTATCACCTGGGCGTTGATGATGCTGGCCAGCACAAGTGCTGATCCAAGGAGCCGTAAAGTCGCCATGGTGCTAAAGGTGGGCATGGATGTGGGGATCAATGAATGTGAGATGTGGTGAGACTGATAGGGCAGGGAGGGCGGGGGGGTCATATATGGGGGGTTGAGATCACCCCCCTTTGTTTATTGTTGGTTTTGGTTTTCTCGCTTCTTTTCATGCGCGTCGCCCAGATCAAACCCGTCCGTCCCTCGAACATGGCTAGCCGAGTGAAACACGACTAACCAAGGCATTCCTCATCCAAACCAAAGGAATGGCAAGGTTTAGCTTTGCGGAATGGGCTTTGCTCGAGGCTCGTTCGTCACGTCCAGGGGATTCCTTCATTGATTTAGCATTCTCCATCAGTCCGAAAATGCGATCCCCACTATTACCGGTCTGGTCATTCTACTTGTGGTTTGGCATTGGTTGGCTTAGGAGAGGATGGATTCATGCTGGGAACGTGTGGAATGAGAGGGGCCTGTTCGCGTGGAACTAGACGTGGGCATTCCCAATGTAGCTGCTTGACGCTAGCTAGAGCCTTGCTCCTTGCCTGTTTAGTTCGTCTGTCGAGGGCACCCAAGTTCGGCATTCAATAAGTATATTGTGCCATCGCAGTGCCTTATTATTTACTGTGTCATGGGTGTCATTTTTAAACCTGGCAGAATCCATTGAGTCCTGGACTCGAGACCAGTCTGGCACTTAATTCTGAGTCTTTTACTGCTCAAGGGCAGTGGCGGTACCTTCCGTGTTGGAATACCTCCGAGACATCGAAACAATTAATTAATCCCTTCCTTTGCATCATTACATGTTCATCACTGCCTAATACCACTATGTGCCGGCCTAGACTAGTAATTACCCTTGGACCATACACGCATCATAGAAACGCTTGACAACATTTTCTAGACTTTCCACTAACTAATTTAGTTCTTCAAGACGAGAAGAAGAGATGTTGGTTTGGGGGGGTGGGGTGGTTGTCACGTCTTTTAGCTGCGCCCCTGTCCCTGAATGTTTCACCTAGAATGTCTCACTCCGGAAAGCAGCTTCCCAGTGTCGTTGCTCCCATCGTAAACTCTCAAACAAAACCAACGAGCGCGGCGGTAGGGCCGAACTGCCAAGACAACGGTTCCTCAGACTCGGAGTCTCCGAGCGTCAGCCAGGAACGTCGAGATCTGCGAATGGTAGAAGAGGACGGCCCCGCGAATAAACACTCGAAGATTCCCACAGTGTGTCGATATGCCGGGGGAAGAAGGAGGAGAGTACCGGAAGTGGTTCCGAAAGCGTGGAGGGTTGGCTCCATGCCTCACCTATCTAATTACCGTACATCTCCTCCGACAACCCATCACGGCAGAGGTCGTTGTGGCAGAGCACAAAGCAGTCGGTTTCCGACGTGATCCGCTCCCGGGGCCGCCGGACACGGTCGTATACTCGCTGGGGCGGGAATACCGGAAGACTGGGGTCGACACCCCCAATGGAGCTCCGGCATATCGAGCGAAGCTGTGGCAGTGTGATGGAGTTTATCTGGTCATCGACAGCCCTCACTGCGGCCGGGTGGGGGGCTTGGTCCACGTCCTCGTGGAGCACCCCATTCGAGATTCGCTTCGTCTCAGGGTGGACGAGTCCATCTGCGGACAGCACACCCTCTCCGAGAGCTGTATGGAACCTCATTACTCTTATGACAAGCACCAAACAGAGGTTACTTTCGGGTATCAATAGCGCTGAGAACCTTAATCTAATAACTAGAACCCCCTTCCTGACTGCTGGCCCGGCCTTCCTTCTGTGTCTCTGCGAAAGACGGCGGAGCCTCGTCGTCAGCCGGCGGATGGATCCACGACTCTGTCTCCTGAGTCTCCAATGGCGGAGCAGTCCAGGCCGGATTCGTGTCGCTCGGTGGCAGCACAATGACTTTTGCTTGGCCGTCCACCTTCACTTCCTCGCCCGCGATGGTGACGCGTAGCTTCCACTTCAATCGGTGGCTATGTTTGATGTTGTACGTCGTAAAGCAGGGGTAGATGAGGTATATGTTTGTGAGTCTCTGGCCGATGCGGCCCTGCGATCTGACTCGGAAGTTGATGAGCTCGCCGATATCAATGGCCGGCCACTCGGCCGTGCATGGTATGAAGACGTCCCTGCCCAGCGCTTGGAGGGCCTTGGGGACCTGGAGGTCCGTCTCGTGCGTGTTGCTGGCATGCTCTTTCCCGAACCTCCCCCCGCATGTCACCTCGGTGTCCGACTTGAGCTCCAGGACCAAGGACGTCAGCTTGACTTTCTGGGGCAGGTTCCGGATGATCTCGCTTGTCTGGTCCCAGGCGGGCTTGACGCGGACGCGGAAGGGGATGGCGTTGGGGTTCTCCAACTGGATGACGGTCGGGATTTCCACCTCGAGCTCGAAGTAGAAGTGGGGGACTTTGGACGTCCTGAAGAGCTTCTGCGTCTTTTGGGCAAAGGACAGCTCGGCGTTTTCCATGCCAGGGATGAGCCGCTGTGAGGTGACGGATCGAAAGAAGATTTGGCGCCGTATGTTGAAGTCTGTTATCGGGGGCTCTGGCGAAAAGCCCGGGATGTGCAGGGGGAGCGTTGAAGTTTGGACATCTGCTGAGCCATCTCTGGCCAGTCGGAGGTCGGCTTGGAGATAATATTCAATAAAGCTCTTAGATGTATAGTATCCGTCCGACCCGCTCCAGAAGGTGGGTGGGAGTGGCTGGGTCGCAATGTCCTCGTGATCTATGGGCAGGTAACTTTCGCAACTGGGAAGGTCCCGGGCTATGCCCCTGTTATCGATAAACGGGGGGATGGTGACAGCGAAGGGCCAGACCTGGCCCTCGCTGTCAGGCGCGATATGAAGAGGCCCTTCGAATAGCCTCTGCGCATTCCGGGTCATGTCGAAGAAACCGAGCTCCCTGTGGTAGGTTCTGGTATGATGCTGCTGATTCTGGGACTCGCGTACCTCTATCTCGCAATATGATCTCCCGTGCACCGAGATAGTGACACTTGCGCGCACCGAGACGGCGTGGGCCTTTCGGTAGACACACCCGATGACCGTGTCCCCGGGGGCATATGTCTTTTGGTCGGCCTCGAGGCGGATCCCAAGGAAATGGGATGATGATGCGGCGGTTCGGGACATGGCCGATCTCAGGTCTTGCTTCTTTTGTGGCAAGCTTTTGTGGCAATCCAAGGTTAGAGGTTAGTGAATTCGGCGAGGAGCAGACGGACGACTTCTTAAGTAATTACACACGCCCTAGGTACCTAAGCAATTACCCCATGGAGGATTTACAGGGCTGCATTTTAGCCTTTTAGGGGTGGTGCGGCACAGCGTGTGGCGCAGATCGAGGCTGTGCTCACACATCATCTCGGTTGGAGAATTGACATTACCCCGCAACGCTACATATTTATTGGGAAATCCTCCTCGGCGACCCCGGTTACTAGTTGGAGGCGCACGACTGCATGACTACATTGTTAGACCTGGAAGGGTAGGACGCTGGAGACTACTTGCCGGAATGAATTCGTCTTGCAGGAGCGAGTCCGAACACAACAATCCGATGGCACTCTTTTGATCGACGGCGGCTGGATCTATGGATGATCTCATTCTCGACGGTGTCTATCGGAGACAACCGCTTCTCCATCCCCACATCGTCGAGATCACGGAATATCGATGCTGTGACCCCTGGCCTTAAGCGCCTTCACCAAATCTTCCCAGACGCGTTTCTGCACACGAGAGCCACTCTCGTCTCGCATCCATGCCGGCATCTCGTGCCTATTATTGCAGGTAATTATTCAAGGTTAGCATTCGATCATCGCCCAGCCATCGCAGACAGTAGTTGGCAGGAAGAGGGAAGCCCTTGAACCTACTCTTTATCCTCGCAGTCGGACAGGTACTTCCCGTGAGTTTCGGGGCCTGCGACGGCGGCGTGCACCAATGTCCGACTGCCCTCCTCGGCAGTACGGCCGACGAACAACCCCACCAGGCCCATTGCGAGCTTACCTGCTAGCCTCGAGTGACGCTGGAGATCTGTGCTGCACATTCCAGGGTTCAGGGTATTGATGACCACGCCTGATTCAGCCACCGGGACCAGCCTGGCGAGCTCGCGGACCGCGTAGATTTGCAGTTGCTTGGTCAGCTGGTATCTGCGGCCGAACGTGGGGTTTAGTTGGGATGCCCTCATTCATAATACGGCGAGGTGGATCCGTGTGCTCACCGCTGGGACATGACCGAAGCGTCTCTCGTGCTCAACGCCTCCAAAATATTGCCGTCAACATCCACCGAAGGCCCATCCACGATGAAGGCCACACTGCTCGCAACCACAACGAGGTGCGGCTGGATCTTGAACTTCTCCGCCGACGCCCGCAGCACCGGGAGCGCGCGGACGGCCAGCAGCATCGTGGCGACGAAGTTGATCATGAGCGACTCCTCGAACCCGTCAGCGAGGGCATACTCGACCAGCGAGACGCCCGCGTTCGCGATGACGGCGTCCACGCGGTCCAGCGCCGCCAGTCTCGCGGCGAAGGCCTCGACCGAGGCGAGCGAGGCGAGGTCCAGCTCCCACACCTCGCCGACGTCGCTGCGGCCCGTCTCCTCGTGTATTGTGGCCAGGGCGGCGTCCCCGCGCTGCGACGACCGGACTGCGAGGATGAGGCGTGCCGCGCCCAGCCGGGCCAGGTGTTTGGCGCACTCGAGGCCTAGGCCCGTGTTGCTGCCCGTCACGACGTAGGTTCCACCCTCGACGGCGGCCGGTGTCGCGGCGAGGGGGAGCCGGGTGTACTGGGAGCGCACGAAGTCGACGATGAAAGGCATGGTTTAGGGGGGAAAGAAAGGGTGGCAATCTGACTGACTGCTTCGAGCAAGCCCGGTTGGGGGCAGCAGGGCGAGTTAAATATCGTGGTGGGCCAGACCAAGGGGCTGCAAAAGGGCCTTCTCAGTTTGCCAAGGAAATTGCGACATTCATTTCCTGAGGCCTTGGCAGTTACGGCTCCGCAGCTGCCAGTGCAGACTGCAAAACGGCCCGTACCCGTACCCCCGGGACTGCCTCGGACTCGCTTAGCCCGGAAGCGGTCCGGGATGTTAGGCGAGTCCGAAACAGTCGGTTGTGGAACTTGTGGATGGGGTCATATTACTGTCCCCACTCGCAGCTTACTACCCCAAGCCCATTGCCAGCAGATAATCGACAATTGCGCCCTATTGCAAGGAATTTTGCAGTTTATTTTTTTTTGCTGAGGAATCATTACGTGAGGCCGAGGACTTGGTTAACTGGTCCTCCACTGCGATGGCATGCAGGGGCCACGTACACTCTGCGGGTTCTCTTCATATGCCAATCCTAAATGATGTAAGATAGAAGATAGACCGGGCGCATCATGTCTACTATTTCCTTGTTTGTCCTGTTTCGCGGGCATTGAAGCCATTTCCATTCTTCACACACTGGAAAGGACATGGGCGGATTGTGGCAGCCGCAGCCGCCAGCACCTGGCAGGCCTCCACTTGCAATCACGTGGCTTATCCACCCCACTTGTCATGGCAGGGATGGTGGGGAAATCACGAGGAACGGGAAACACGCGAGAACACGGTGCGCTCAATGGCGGGGATCTTGAAGGATACGATTTTCCATGTCTGCCAGGCATCCATTCGAAGCCCCTCCAACCATGGACGCGTCAAGCACCCGATCCACGCCGTCGGCGCCAAGATCGCGGGCGGACCGGGGACGCCCTCACCGAGGACTCACCTGCGCGAACTGCCGGGCGAGAAAAGTGGGTGCTTCGACCCATGACTCCCAGATATTGTCACGCACAGACTTGCTGACAGACGCCAGACCCGATGCGATGGAACTCAGCCGACCTGTAAGACGTGCGAGGTCTACCAGGATGAGTGCCGCTACGAGAAGCCGCCTCCAATGTCGCAGATCATCGCCATGGCGAGGAGACTCCAGGAGGCCGAGCAGACTGTCGCCGAGCTCAGGAGGGCATTGGAAGCCCGGCCAGCGAACCCGCAGGCTATTCAGTCTCCAATTGACCTGACAGCATTGCCGGCCGCGGGAGGGCCGCCTGGACATGTTGCCGCCTCCGGGATGGCGTCGGAACGGAGGGACGAGTTCGTTCGGCCGCAGGGGCGGAGCTCGTCAAAGGAGCCCTCGTCAGAGGAACTACTCTCCGACCTGAGCCTGGATGAACACGGAAAGGCATGTAGCGCCGGTTAACCCTGCGGGCTCGGTATCCATTTCCCCCCGAATCCCCCAGCTCATCGTTGTGCAGATCTCGTATCACGGCCCGACGTCGGCCATCCACGACCCGCCGGCGCTAGAGGCATCGTCCCCACACTCACAGCAGTACGACGAGCAGTCGGTCAAGTCCAACATCCGCTCCATGCTCACCTCCAACGCGGAAGAGAGCCGGACATGGGAGGCGTTCGCGGTCGGCAATGCGTCGCTCCAGAACGACATCCCCAGAGCCATCATGTCGAAGCTGTTGCAGCTCCACTGGGTCTGGATTGCACCCATGTTCATGTGGGTCTATCGGCCGGCCTTTATGCGTACGTCAGCCTCCTTCCCCCTGGCCCCCATCTTATCTTAATCAGCCCCGTGGAGGTGGGTGAATGTGCGGCAGGCCGGCTTACCTCTCAACAGGGGACATGACCACCGGCGGACCGTACTACTCGCAATTCCTCCTCACCGTGCTGTGCGGGCACGCAGCGCGCTTCCACGACGCCAAGATCGGCGAGATGCTGATCTCGCGGGCGCGCCAACTCCTCGGCGCCGAGATCCAGAAGCCCAGCGCCATCCCCACGGTGCAGGGCCTGCTCCAGCTGAGCGCTCGCGAGCTGGCGTTTGGGTCGACGTCGCAGGCCTGGCTGTACAGCGGCATGGCCTTCCGGATGGTCAGCGACCTCGGCCTTCACCACAACAGCGGCCGGATATTGAGCCTCGGTTACCTCAGCCCCGAGGATCTCGAGATTCGCAGGCGGTTGTTCTGGAGCTGCTATTTTTGGGACAAGTAAGATTAGATGCTGCCTGGCCTGGTGATGGAGTTAGAGGAGGCGGGATTTGCTGACAGAGAGACGTGGCAGGGCGATAAGTCTCTACCTCGGACGGGCTCCGGCTCTGACAGAGCTCCCCTTCGATCATTCGCCCGAGTTCCGTAGGTTCAATCCCCCCCTTCCCATTTTGGCCATGCTCTGTGATGGTGATATCATCTAACCTCGTCACAGTCGACAACTATTCGGAAAACGAGTACTGGTCTCCTCACCACGGGGAGTCCCTGAATCTCAGCTGCATCTCCGGTGGGGAGTACCCCCCGATGAAGGCCCATTCGGTCTCTTGCTTCGAGGCGTCGTCCAGGCTCGCGGTGATCCTGAACGACATCATCTGCCAGCTGTATTCGCGGCGCGGGGTCACGGACAACGAGGATGTGCTGCGGGGCATTCGCGAGAGGCTCGACGAGTGGAGGGAAAACTCCCCGGCCCACCTCAAGTACGACCCTGACAACTTGCCCGAGGTCTGCCCCCCGCCGCACATCCTCACCCAGAAGTAAGTGCCAAATTTGGGCCGCCGCCCCCGTTGCGTCGAAGAGAAGCAGAAGCACATGGCTGACTGACGAATCCTAGTCTCCTCTACTACACAATTATCATTCTCCTCCACCGGCCCTTCTACTCCTCCCCGGCGCATCACATGGCCTGCCGCCGGGCCGCGGACAACCTCGAGAAGCTGCTCCTCCTCCTCGAGAAGACGTTTGGCTTCAGCAGGATCACCTATCTCATGGCCTACTGCATCTACACAGGCGCGTCGGTGATGACGCACGACGTCAAGACGGGCGACGTTGAGGCGGGCAGGAAGATGCAGACCTTCCTCCGCGCGCTGCGGCAGGGCATGGTGGCCTGCCCGCTCCTGCAGAGAAGCCTCGACATCATCACCAACAGCCTCCGCTCCGACAACCAGAGATCTTCCCCGGCCGCTGCCCCCGCTGCCACAGTCGTCGTCGCCACTCCCAACAACACGCGTAACGGCAATAACCCTGTCGCGGACACCCTCGCGGCGGCGAACTACCTGCCCGCTTTCCCGTATCTGGACCTGCCGGTCGGCAGTGGCTTTGGCATCGACAATGCCATCAATCTCCCCGGCATGGACCTCGACGCCTTCTCTATCCTAGACAGCTTCCCCGAGAACCATATCGACACTACCTCTGCGGAGTGGTACATGCCGCCGTAGCAGCCTGGGAGGCATTGCGCGGATTGAATCGACCACGCATTCTATGGGGGCTGGTCCCCTGGGTGCTTGTCCGGTTATCCCGCATCCTGTCAGCCGTGATCAGGATAAGGCTCGTTGGGCGATCCAGAAACAAGCGAATGTCAGTTACTCCCTGACCCGATCCGTTGCCGGCGGATCCAGACCATATTCTATCCCGCCCACTCCCGTGGAAAGTCGAGCATGTCGCCCACGCCCTCGCTGCTTCTACCTCTATGAACTGGTCCGGACTTGTCGGAACACGATACCTTGTCTCTGGATATCGCGGGAGTTGAGACCCGTTGTTGCCACACAACATGTCAAGACTTTTAGCATCATCCATGGTGAATCGCCCCATGGTCCCTGGTAACTCGATCCGGATCATGCGGGGCACCCTCAAGGGTGATAAGGGCATTTACATGGGTCTAGAGCGCATCCGACGTGCCTCGCTAAACACCTTCATCATGTCTTCGGGAAGCGACCAACACAAACAACCAATCAATGCCCATCCCACTGCGCTGGCACCTCCGGTTGATGCTGGCATGTGCATCCCGGGCTAGTGTAGACTAATGATTCAGGACCCGGTTGATGATTCAGCATTTGGCCTAGCCCTAGACCCAAGACAGTTAGTTACCCACGGGAGTTGTTCGACACTGGTGCGTCGCATTGGGTAAAGGCGGGGGGAAAACACGGCAAGAGCGATACGGCACTCGCGCTCGGTGCTCTCCAAACTGATGCATTGACAAAGATAATGCGTACGTCCAATTTTTGCCCAGCCCGGGACGACACCTTCTTTCTCTTTTCTGGCATGCCCATATTGGAGTTGTCAAGATGAAGGGACATCAAGCTGCCCCAAACGTCGAAATTAGTTCACGGTGAATAACTTGGCACTCGCTAGCCGGTCTCCCAACACTACTTTGGTCGGAAAACCTCAACCGCACGAGTTATGTTTGCCAACACTGGATCCACTCCCAGGCTCGGCTGCCGGGGTTCTGGAATAAATCACCATTTTGCGGAGCCCCGGGTTGGGGTTCTGGGATTTTGGGGTCTGGGGGTCCGGGGTTTGAAGGATGTCAACACTCCTCTCGAGCTCCTCTATAAGAGCGTCCCCCCCTCCCCCCCCTCCCCCCTCAAAGCATCCGGTTACATCGTTTCCACTCGCGTCGAAGTCATAGCCCATCACGAAGCGTCACCATGGCGTCGACACGGGATACCGAATCTCGCGCGAGCGAGAAACACGAGGGTGTCGAACATTCGGAGCAACCGGGTCACAAGGAGGACATTTTGCTCCACGCTTCCGATGACGAACGCAACTTCGAGGTCGACGAGCACAGCCTACCGCCGGGCTACTTCAAGAGCCCATTCTTCCTAGGCACCATGACGGGCATCGGCCTAGGCCTCATGGCGGGTGTGGCCGGCTTTGGCTATGCCGCGCCGATCCTGGCCATCATCAACAACGACATCGGCCCCGTAAGTCGCCCCCCCAGCAATTCCAGCCTCGCCGGCCCAGCATGAAAGCACAAACTAATGCGATTGAATCTGCAGGATAAAAACGTCGTCTGGGTTGCCCTCACCTACACACTTACCTCTGCCGTCACACTGACCATCATCGGCCGTGTCACCGACATATTTGGCCGCCGCTGGATATTCGTCGGGGGTGCTGGGCTGGGAGTCATCGGGTCTATCATATGCGCCACGGCGCAGAGCGTCAACGCCCTCATCGGCGGCACAACCATCATCGGCATCGCGGCGGCCACGCAGCTGTCGTACTACTACGTCATGGGCGAGCTGGTGCCGATGAAGTACCGCCTTGCCGGCAACGGTTTCTGCTATATCTTCACCATCCCGGGCTCCGGCCTCGCGCCCGTCATCGCGCACGCCTTCATCCTCTACCACCCCAAAGTCGGCTGGAGGGGCTGCTACTACGTGCTCATATGTGTCAACACGCTCAGCTTCCTATGCTGGTTCTTCTTCTACCACCCGCCGACCTTCCGGATGAAGCACGGTGAGCATGCGAGCGTGCTCAAGTACATCAAGAACTTTGACTACTTCGGCACCCTGCTGTACACGGGCGGACTGCTGATCCTCGTCATGGGCCTCAACTGGGGCGGCACCGTGTACCCGTGGAAGTCGGGCTACGTGATCGGCACCATCGTCGCCGGCTTCGTTGGGCTCGTCGCCTTTGTGCTCTGGGAGTCGTTCGCCCCGCTGAAGGAGCCCCTCGTGCCGATGCACCTGTTCCGCAACGGCGGCTGGAATGCGGCGACGATCCTGTCGGGGCTCGGCGCCAGCGTCTACTACGCGCTCGCCATCGTGTGGCCCAACATGATCGCCGTGCTGTACGACGACGGCGACCAGATGTCGGCCGCATGGTACGCCTCGTTCGTGGGGCTGTTCATCATCCTCGGCGAGATCGCCGGCGGTTTCCTGGCCAAGTCCATCGGCCACCTGCGCATGCAGTGCATCGTCACCGTCGTGATCAGCGGCATCTTCTTCGGCTGCACCGCGACCTCGACGCCCGACACCAAGGCCCGCGCCTGCGCCTTCGTCGCCCTCGGCACCTTCTTCATCGGCTGGACCGAGTCGCTCGCCATCTCCATCGTCACCATCTCGGCCTGGGACCAGTCCAAGCTCGGCTCCGTCTCGGGCCTCGCAGGGTCCATCCGCTTCTTCATCACCAGCATCGCGTCCACCGTCTACAACGTGACGCTCAACAACCGCCTCGCCTCCACCGTCGCGGCCCAGGTCCCCCCCGCACTCGTCGCGGCCGGCCTGCCGAGCTCCAGCGTGTCCGCCTTCATCGCCGCGCTGACCTCGGGCGCCGGGTTCGCCGACGTCCCGGGCGCCACCGCCACCGTTATCGCCGCCGGCGTGAGGGCGAACAAGATGGCCAACGCAGACGCTTATCGGACCATCTTCTTTGTCAGCATTGCCTTCTCGTGCATCGCGCTCATCGCCTCGTGCATGCTGCCCAATGTCGATGCGCTGCTGACGGGCAAGGTGGCTTCGACGCTGCATAAGGGATTGAAGAAGGAGAAGCGGGGGAAGGGGGAGGAGGCTGGAAATTGAAGGGGAGGGTTTTATCTAGAAGCTGCTGGGCAGACAGAATGATACTTTATTGTGATGTGACGTTGGAATTATACATACTTAATCTACTTGGGGCTCTTCGGAGGACCCAATATAATGCATCTGTCCAACGCCCACTCTTCCCCTTCTCGTGATCTGCGGAGTGCCACCGAGGATCTGGTCAGTAGCTGAAGTGCATGGGTACACACCAAACATCCCCCCCCCTTAGCCCTCGACCAAAACTCTAAGCACATCAGCCACAACGAAACACCAGAAAGCCAACAGCCAACCAATCCAACATTTATCGCCGACTTCCCCGTCTCCACGTCGCCCACCATCGCGACCAGCGACATCCACACCACCACGTTTCTCGTCGCCCAGCCGCTGCCCCTTCTCGCCCTCCAGGAACAGGAGCGCGAAGACCCGGTCCCGCAGCGACGGCGCCGGCGCGAGGCGCACGGCCTCCCATACCATGTCCAGCGACGTCGGGGCGGCGGCGGCGGGCGTCTCGGACGGCTGGGCGAGCTTGTCGAGGAACGAAGCTGAGATATCGGCTGTGTAGAGGTGCACTGTTTCCTTGTCTTGTTTGTCGCTTAGGAGGAGTCTGGCCTGGGGGTGGGGAGCGGGGGGGGTTAGTGATGGGTTGGAGATGTGGAGGTGGGGAGAGAGAGGGGGATGGAGAGCCGTGATCTGTAGGTTCTCCTGTAGCAAGAGGGGGGGGAGGGACAAAGAAAGGGAGAAAGGGGGAAAGGGGAATCAAAACAGGATCTGCTGGAAGGGGAGGTGGCTGGGTAGGTGTCTAACCGTAAAGACGCCGCGCGCGATATCAGCATGTCCATCTCCGTGCTGAGAGATCCACTGTCTCTGTGTCTGAGCCAGCGCAATCAGAACAGCAGCGATGTATGGGTCGCGGGAATAATCGGTCGGCGTGATGCGGCTGAGGCGGATGCGGTGAAGGAGAGCCACGGGCGGGTTCCAACGTTTGGGGTTCTTGAAGCGTCGCTTGCGCTGCTTGCTGATATGGTGACCGTGATCTAGCCACACGACAAATGGGAATCGGGCCTCCGCGCTTGCTGCTGCATTGGGTTGGAGCTTGGTTCCTTCGAGGGGACTGCGAAGACAACTGCCAAACACGACGCAAGGGATCTCGATGCGTTGGCTGCCGAAACCGAAGTAAAGATATCTCCTGCCGAGAAAATCAAATCAGCTGTGTGGCCGAAGATTTGCTGTGTGGATGGTAGGTGCAATGGGCGGTGTTTGCAAATGCAATGGAACTCGGAGTCAAGGGATCAAACACACCTGGAGTGATCATACTTAAGAGGCTCGAAGTCCAACAGCGCAGGTATGGCATTTCGTCGCCCATATTTGCGATTCCAATTGGCTATGCCCGTCAAGTAATACGCCGCAACTGCCGTCCAGGGTTCGTCCTGTTCGGTGTCACGACTGCTTTCACCTGATGGTGGGAGGCTTGGATCGGAGACGAGCTGCTGCGATGGGCTGTGACTTGGTTGATGCGGTACAAACCTGCATTGTAACAGGTCGAGGTGGCGATCGGTCCAGTACAAAGGTCTGACATACAAACGCTCGCGACAGTAGAGCCGAAGCAAGTCATGCAGAGAAAGAGAGGTTGCTGGTAGTGCTCTTTCTGGTTCCGAGCTGCTCGCGCCGTTGCAATCGATTAGGACAGGCATTGTCAGCCATGCATGTTTTCCTTCCTCTATTTTGAGATGGCGAGAAGAGACGAGGACTGGGTTTGATTCCTTGGACGGTGTTGTCAACGCGTCGGCAAGTTCACGCGTTGATAGCTGATTTCCATGTCACGTCAAAGTGAAGAAGGGATGCAAAGTGAATTACAAGTCATGCCACTGCCAGTTACTATGACAGTTATGACCTACCATGGCACTGTCATAGCATATTCTCCTCTCTGATTAAAGCTTTAGTATTCTTATACTGACGATAGTTACTTGGGCGCCTTAATCGCTCCTGTATGTCTACAATCGTGACAGAGGTAAATGCAGTCAATCTTACAACTACCTTCACAAAACAGTGTTGCACTTCCCAGCTTATAATTGAACAGGGCAACAAGATTTCCTTGGGGGGTTGATCCTGCCGACGGATGCTCGAAACCATGGGCTTCAAAGACCAAAGGTCTGGTCGTGGGCGTTCCCACAGGGCTAAGCAACCATGTACGCCTATGCCTGACGTGGGTTTGTGCGAACTAGAGAAGCCCCTTGAGGCTGCTGGCAGGCGTTGTCGCTGTCGAGAGAGCCGCAGTGTATGCCTCACAGGACCAAACCGAGGTTGAGTATGTTGAGTCTATCGGCCTGGGGTCGGTTGGTTTCCACAATTGGTCTAGCCTCCTTTGCATTGCTCTATTATGCATGCAAGAGTTAGGCATTCATTAAATGTGCAGGCTCGTGTTGAGCAATCCTTCCAACGCCACGCGACGCACCTACCAATTTTTTTATCCGAAGCTGAAACTTGGCGAATCCTTCGACCGGGGTGTGGTTGTGGCGCAGTCATTGCCATCCAATCCTGGATCCACTTCGACTCCATCGTTTCCCAAGCATCCGCCTTCTCCGCCGCCAAGCCAAACATGTCATTGACTCCCCTTGCTCCCCCAACGACGACGGTCCGGTTCACAGGGCCGGCCTCATGCCTGGCCACGACGAAGCTGCACATTCTCAGCGGCGACTGCCTCCTCGAGCAGAGGTTGGCGTGGTCCTCGGCTTTTCCCACGGTGACGACATGCTCGTACCTCGTCCACGGCCCGCTGACTTCGTACGAGGGGGAGTGCACGCAGCCGAACCCCACCGATGCCAGCCAGACGCTGTACACGAGCTGTCCGGCCGGCTACACGGGCGCATGCACCGGCTACTTCACCCCCGAAGACCGTCCCTGGCGGGTTAATTACCATGTGACCTGCTGCCCCGAGTATGATGCTTCCCAATCTCCCCGAGTTCCCCGACCCACCCTTCCGAACACGCCGCCCGTCCTCAACTGACACCCCGCGGCAGCGCCTTCGACTACCAATGCGGCGGACCCATGCAGGCAGAACCGACAGGCAAGCCCACCTCGCCAACATGGCGGCCATACAAGCCATGCAGGGCCCTCTCGGCATCCCTGCCACCCACCGTCACGGCGGCGCTGGGCACTGGCCCCAGCCCGCTGTCATCGGGCGTGATGGCCTGGGGCCCCGCCCGCGACGTGCTGTTCGCCGACGGCCAGCTCGCCGTCGGGTACGTCTACCTCGACGGCAGCGGCGCGTCCGTGTCCACCTGCGACGGCTGGTACTGTCCCGACGCGTCGGCGCCGCTGTCGGCGGTGCCGTCGCGGACCGGGGCGCCGGGCGAGGGTGGTTCTTCTGCGGGGAAGGCTACGACGACGACGCTGTCGAGTGGCGGGATGCGGACGGGGACGGGGGCATTGCCGACGTCGGCGTCGAAGGGGGCTGCGGCGGGATGTCTGGTTTGGAGTCGAGGTCTTACGGTGGCTGTTGTGGGAGTGGGGATGTTGTCTCTTCTTCTGTGAGATAGTGCCATTTGCCATTGTCAATATGATACCCAAATGTTTTTGAGGATGCCTATTTGATGCCAGAGGTGGTGGAGGATCGGTTGGTCCGTCTCCTGCCTGCCAGTGTCGGGCTGTGGTTGCTACCAAAGCGCTTGTTGCTCGCACACCCTAACTTCCCAGCAGTCGCCATCTCGTGCTCTCGCAATCTCGCACACTCCCACCAAGTCTCGTCAGCGTGACCATCGGGGGCGCCCACAACCAAGGGACATCGCCTTCGTTCTACTGCTTACCCAAACCCTTGCATCACGCTGGCAAAGATCTGTGTTATCCTGGGCAAGGCATGCTCTTCGCTAGTCGGCGGCATCAAGCCTTGCTTGGTGCTGTCCCTCAACTTTGGGTAACCAAATTGGGTATCTATTTGCATGCCATAGCCGCCACTTGACGACGGGCTGGGGACAATCTGATCCGCGGGGACTGACGAAAGGGCCAACGGCTTGTGATGAAGCTGATGCACGATGCAACCCTGGATACCGCTCGGTCTGCCCGATTTCCCGGCGCTCCTATCAGTCAACCACTGGGGAAAGAGTAATTGGAGCTGCAGGTGATGGCTGAACCATCCGAAGGGTTGCAGATCGAGCTCTGGGAAGATCCCAAGAAACAACCGAGTGCGGCAGGGCAACCGTCATTCAATTGAACAATGAGTCAATTCTTCTAGTTCGCCGCCTCTAGCCCGTCGCTGAGCGCTCCTTGCCACCAGCGGGCCGAGGGGTGGGTCGGGACGGGCTTGGTAAGCTGCTGCGCCCAGGGGAGAAATGGCACTTGATCAATTGACATTTTCTGTGCGACGTGACGCATAGTGAGGTAGTTGGCGACGGCAGAGTGTTGGAGGGCAAGCAGATCGTCAAGGACGGGATAACTCGAGAAATTTGGTGTGTGCTGGAGGCGGGGGAGCTGACGACTTCCAGGGGCCTGCAATGGAGGGGCAGGCACACCCAAGGGAACCGAAGGTACCTGGGTAGGTACGTACTTTTGTACTTCCCACAGTGTGTATTTCCATTCAACCCATCACGTGGACCCAACAGATCGAACTAGTGCTGTGAGACCCACCCAGCGATGTACCCGGCGGGGAATCAGGTGAGAAGGTGTTACGGGTGCATGACGATATGACGTTAAGTCTTTAAGGGAGCTTGTCCCTCCCTATTTCATCTCTCCTGGATCGACTCCAGGTCTGACTCAAGACAAATACCTTAAACCAGCAACACACAGCACAGCTTCCATCAAGCTACGCGACTCCCTACACCTACTGGATTGCACCCATTGCAGCCCCCCCTTCCAAACTTTACACACCTCCTCTTCCCTCGGTTAACCCCCCCCGTCCTCTTTAGCCCAAGATGATGCCCGGACACTCAGAAGATCCCGTTGTGAGGGCACTGAGGAATTACTCGACGTAAGCTCCCTTCCCCATCGACGTTGATCGTCGTCGTCCCTGTCGATCGTACTTGGCACTAACAAAACCGCGGGGCAGATGTGATGTCTCGGACGCGCTCTGCAAGCTCAACGTGCCCAACGGCGGCTTCCTGGCCGGCATCACCATGTGGTCGCCGCAGCGGCAGGACGGCCCGACCAGGATGGTCGGCACCGCCTACACAGTCAAATACGTGCCGGTGGACGATCCCGCACCAAGCTACCCGACCCATTATGTGCGTTTCTCCCTTGCATCTCTCCTCTCTGGCCATTGAGCTGACAAGAACGCCCAGATCGACTCCGTTCCCGAAGGCTCCGTCATCTTCGTCTCCACACCGAATATACCCAATGCCGTCTTCGGAGGCCTGATGGGTGCGCGAGCATGCGCCAGCAAGGCCGCCGGTGCCGTCATCGACGGGCGATTCCGCGATCTGCAGGAGCAGAGGGATCTCACCTTCCCGGTCAGTCAATACCACCAACGCCATTGCTTCCCAGCCGAGAAACCCCCAAATGCTAATACGGGAGAATAGGTCTTCGCACGCGACGTCGGAACCGCGCCGCCAAAGGAGCTGGTCAGGGTGGTGGAGGTCAACGTGCCGGTCAAGCTGCAGTCAAGCGAGCAGGATATCACCATAAACCCTGGTGACTACCTGATGGGCGACCTGAACGGCGTGGTCGTTATCCCCAAGGATCTGGCTCAGAAGACCCTGCCCCTGATGCGGAAGCAGGTCGAGGCGGACTCGAACATGGCGGTCGAGATAAACATGGGCGTGACTTTCACCGAGGCGGCGAAGAAGTTCCGGATGTAAAAACGAGAGAGAGGCCGGCCTTGTGCAACGAGACGATTTATGACCGACAAAAATAATAGTATCTGTTTGTAATTGACCATATGGTGTTGGAATTGACCATCTGTTGGAATTGAACCGAGTTGGATTCGCGTTATTCTTGGCGAAATTGCCGTGATCTTTGCTACCTGAGTACCTGAGCACCTCTATGGGCAGGCACTCAAGCCACACATTCAAGTCGCCCTTTCCTTCTGCCCAAAACACACACTTGGAACAGTGGCTGTAGGGCACGTGATGCCGGTTAACTTCGGTAATTGGGCAACCGGTTTTTCGAGCGGTGCCCCGGCGTAAATGCCCCGCCAAGCCGCCTAACTTGATGCAGAGAATGGAAATAGATGAACAAACTTACGTTAAAATTAGATGCCGCTTGCGTGCGACCGGTCTACCACAGTACGCGATTCTCATCGAAGATTCCGAAGCATTCGCGAAACTTCAGTGACATACTGTGTTTTAGTAGATTGACTTCGGTGAAACACAACCATCTGGTTGGCTGCCCCTCGATGATGCACGGTCCACTCGCGATCCAGGCGGTCCCAATTGGGGAGGCCTGTGCGGGGGCTGTGGTCATCTGAGCTCTCATGTGAGAAAGTATTTCTATCCCTGCAAATGCCAAGCCACATGTGACTTGTCCCAGATTTCTCGATCGCCTCTCCTTGCACCACTTGGCCAAGGTCCCTGTCACCCCCTGCCTTGGCATGCCAAGGCATGGAGTCTAGACTCTCCAAGCACGATGGCGTGGTCGACGACTGGCCACTGATTCCTCTTCGGCATCGTCAAGCCGATCCTACTTGGTAATTACACTACTGCGAGAACCCCTTACGCCTTCCGATTCTTCCATCTTGGCAAGACGCTTCACCCCGCTGGGCTGCGCCGAACCTGTCACTCCAGAGTCACTAACGCACGCACGTGTTCCCCAGATTCTTCAAGCCTAGGGCCTCGATCATTCCGTCACCGTCCTCGACCCCTTTTCCCGCTCGACCGTTCGTCCCTCGATTCCCGACTGCCGAGCTTAATCCTGACCCTGCGGATAGGCAAAAGCTCTTCCTGCTGCTGGGTGTCCCATACACCGCTACATTGCTGCTGCCATTGTGTTCACCAACTGTGGCCACATCTTTGATTCTCGTACACCTGGCCTGCGGGTTCGCCTTCCGGGCTGTGCAGTGGCGGGAACGAACACCTGTGGCGGGTCTTGAGCATGTTCTGCCCCGACAATGACGGCGCTGGACCCTACGTGATGGACTCCGCTGGTGCCTCGTGATATCCACCCAGCCCACGATGAACTCCATCTGCTCCAGTGTATACGTCAATGGGCCACTTTGGTGGATCAGGCTGCTGTGGGGTGGCTCGGCTTCAGAGCTCACTGTGTACGGAATACTTCGTCTTCGTTCCACGACTGCTTGCGGTTTGACAAACGATGGAGACCCGTACTGCCTTCCCGCAGCCCACGCGTCGTGGTACGTTGCACGGTGTTGGCCAGTGGAAACAAGTCCCACGCCATTATTTTGTCCGTCGATTGTTTCCAGGGATGGATCGCAGGTATTCTATAGTCTGCCAGGCATGGATTTCTTACACGGCACGTCTTACTATCAGTCCGGGGGAGATAATCCACGAAATGCTGTCCCTGATCCATATCGGGTCAGACCCATTGCTATCAGAGGCTCTTTCGGAGCATCATGGGGGGCTCAAGAGTCCTCGCCGCCGCCAAGCAAGAGCTATAAATAGAAGCAGATATAGGGGTCCTCCTCTCCCGGACCCATGGTTTCGGGCCCAGACACACTCTCGGGGTGCTGACATCATCAGGAACTGCCCTAGGGCAGTGACGAGCCAAGCGGCTGAAGGCGGCTAGCACGCCTCAAGTCTTGACCTGGTCACTTTGTTCACAGAAAGCACCGGCCTCTTCCCCTCTGATGTGGGCCTCCCGAAGCCCACCGGCCCATCCCGGAGCCGCAGTGCCACCCAGCTAGTTGACTAGTCGTGTCACCAACATGGATTGATCATTGGCATGCTTTATCCTCTTAGCCTTTAGCATACGTGAAGGGCTGCTGTTGTGCGTGACCACAGCACTCAAATTGAACCATCTCTTATTTCAATGCCCTCATATAAGACCCGAACGCACGATGCAGGTAATATAAACGGAATAGAAGGCTGTAAGCCAGGACCTTCCCTCTCGACTTGGCCCGACGGACAGTCCGGCGTCTGAAGCCAGGTTGCGGAGCGCAGGGGAAGGAGACAGCAACCCAAGGCTCATCCTCGATTTCGTTCCTGTCGGGTCCCATGCTGGTTCTGCACACGCAATAGTGAACCCCTTTTCATGGTCCAGGAGCCCATTAGAGGGCAACGGAGCTATCACGTCTGTGGCGTGGACGGGGAGACGGGAACTGTGACTACTCTAGTACAGTGCGGGGTCTCCATTGTGCGGGCGGCATCCTTGCCCATCCTCGACCCCTTGGTCGGCATCCGGAGTCTGCTTGGCAATGTCCTTTTCCGTCCTACCGGAATACTTCTGGCCGGCCTGCGTGGAGAGCGATCATGACGGGACGTTCGGAGGTCGACCTCTCGTCCATCGTCCGAAACGTCCCGGACTTCAATCCGGCTCTCCCGCAGTCAGGACCCATTGGCTGCCGCCCCTCCCAGTCAGGTCTGATATCGCAACGGCCGTCATGGCAGCTCTGCGTGCTCACCGCCGTGTTTACAGGCTACATGGATGATGTCTGCTTTATCAAACCAGCAAAAAAAAAAAAGAAGACGTACAACACCAGGGATTCGCTGGTCGTCACCGACCCAACTACTAGTCTGGCCCTCATTAGCTTATCTAAGGGAGAGCGGACGGGATCCCGAGTTTTCCAATGGGTATGGTCGTACGTGATAATCCAATACCGAAATTCGCGTTATACATAGAAAACACCTCCTAGGTAAGGTACCTATTCTCGCTTTTCAACTAATTATGCACAACCTGGATGCTCGTGGGGATGACACGGGCACAGCTACCGACTTCGAGAGGGGGTGGACTGCTCCGTAGATCCCAGAGAGGCGAAAGGAGGAGCACTGGCAACTGGCAGCACCATCTTGGAACACCTGGGTCTGGGCGGAGTCAGCAGGGCAGTGAGAAGCTCTATCCTCGGTCGGCACATCCCGTCAATCCACTACAACAGCGAGAGCTTCTTCTCCCCGGTCTCCGAGGGGAGCTGATGTCACATCGGCCTGCCTGTACGACGTTCCGCTTCTGGGCACCGTGTCTCACTTCTTATCCTTGTATCGATCGCGGAACCTGAGCAGGGATGGGTTCGAGTGAGAATCCCTGCTAGCAACAGCCAGTGTAAGTAGTACAGCATCTCCGGATCCACGGTAGTGATGTATCGTGAACGCCGGTTGCCCGGTTGCCAATGGTGATCGCCCCGGTGAAAGGGGGCTTGGAATTGAGATTCAATCGGCCCAAGAGAGGGAAATCGCGGAGGGCACTGCTTATATCGAGAGATGGGTCTATCTCCAGGTTGAGATGAGTGTTTAACAACTGCTGTGTAATCTGAACTGCCTGTCACTTTCGACAAAAAAATATCGCACCGGTGCCAGGAGACGATGTAGGTCATCGTGCAGGATCTCGTCACTGATATTAGCTGAAACAAAGACCTGAAGAAATTAATCCGAGACTATTCCTCCCGATTCGTTTAGGCTAGAAAGGTTCATCACCTGCTCATACCCGGCCCCATGCCTCACGCTCCCAGCCATACACCAACCAATCCCCACCCCCCCCCCCCCAAAACGTCAAACCTCCCTCGCCTTCTCCTTAGCATGGATATCAACATCATCCAGAACAGCCTCATCCCTCTTCGCGGCCGCGATCCTGGCCCTCTTGAGCCTCCTCGTGTCGACGTCGACGCGGTACGTGACGGTCCACGTGATGACGTTCATGACGATGGCCGCGCCCACGAGACCCATGGCGATGCCGAACGAGGTGGTGTAGCGCGGCGCGAACTTGGAGTCGAACAGGTGCGGCCCGATCGCCCCGCCGATCTGCCCGTAGCTGTTGGCGAAGGCGATGGCGAAGGCGGAGCCTGTCGCCCCTTCGGTTGTTTGTACGCGCCAGGGCCACATCATCGTGTACCTGGGTGGTTTGTGGTGGTTAGCGTGCTGTCCCGGTTGGGTGGGAAGGATGGTTCGGCACTGGGGGAAAAAGAGGGGGGGGGGGGGAGCTTACCAGGCTGTCGAGAAGCCGCCTGCGATGATGGTCGCTGCGTATACGCCCCCGGTGTTCGGGAATGTGTATAGAACGACGTAGCAGGCCTCGATCACGATCATGAAGCCTAGTGGGATTGCCGGCTGGGGGATCCGTCCCGTGTCGGCGAAGATGCCGAAGGCGATGGTCAGTGCCATGGAAAAGATGGCCGGTGGAATGTTGAGCAGCTGGGCCTTCGCCATCGTGCTAGATGGGGGGATAATTTTCAGCTTTTCGGACCACCCGGAGGATCCTATGCATGGATAGAACTTACGTGAATCCCAGATTGGCGATGACGGTAGGCTGGTAGAACTGGAGACCGGTGGTGCCGACTGTGTAGAATGCCCAGCAGAGCAGGAATAGCCAGAGCTCCTTGTTTTTCAGAGTCGTGATGAACTCCTTCAAGTCAAAGTCTTTCTCCGCAGATCGAGGCGCGTTGATGGGCAGGCGAGCTTCAATGAAGGCCTTCTCCTTGTCGGACATCCAGGATACGGTGGTAGGAACTATTGTCAAGGTTGATTAGATGATGATCAACTCCATCCCGGAATCCCAAGGGTCAATTCATCATACAGTCGGGTAGGAAGAAGTAGACGGCAATTCCCAGTAAGATGGTGAACACCCCTTCGGTCAAGATAAGCCTTGATCTCAAATATTAGCAACTGGCGATTTCAGAGGGAGGAATTAGGTCCGAGTCACCATTTCCAACCAGACAGACCCTTTGCATAGACACCGTCGAAGGCAAAGGCGAGAACTCCGCTAACCACAGAGCTAAAGTTCCCAAGCAGCGTGACAATAACTATGCGAGGGGCCAATTCGTCGGGGCGATACCAGTAACAGAGTTGCAGAAGGATTCCTGGCCAGAGACCGGCCTCGAAAAGCCCGAGAAAGGCTCGGACGACGTAGAGGCCACCCGCATTTGTGAGGGCGGCGTGGCAACAGAGAACGAGGCCCCAAGAAATCTGCTGGGTTCAGCCTTGGTGCAAGGGATGAGGGATCGGGTCACTAACCATGATTCGCGCTTGCCACACCGACGGTCGCAAGTACTTCACCAATAGATTCGAGGGCGTTTCGGCGATAATGTAGGGGACCTTTTGGTGGATTTAGCTCCTGGTAATATCGATTCGCCTCGGAAGAGCAAAGGGGTTAACCAACATAGTACGCAGTAGCCACCCAATTGTATTGATCTGGAGTCATGTGGAGCTCAGTCATGATGTTTCTGGGTGTGCCTCGGTCCATGATGCGCGCGTTTGAAACCTGTTTGTTGATATAATAATGAGCATCCCAGGCCAGGTAACATGAGTGGGAAACAGTAGAGGTACTGCACATTCGAGGCATCAATGGTTTTAACCATGTACATCACAGCCAGGAGCGGAAGAAGATGCCAATCAATCCGTCTGATGAGCTTCTTTTCCTCGTCGCTAGTCAGTGTCGCTCGAGCCCTCATGAGGGTAGGGTCGTAGCCCGTGATCTGGCTCTGAGAATCATCGTACTCAGGCAACACCTCGGTACGAGGCACAAGGTGAAGGTGGTCCGCCCCAACATATTTTTCTCTCACAGGAGACGCTATCGCTGTTAATTCAGTCTTCTCACCCGTTGGTTGAGGGACCGCCTCGGCGCTGGGAGAGATCGAGGAGGAAGACATGACCGACAATGGTTGGTGCGGATGGTCGGCAACAAAACAGCCCCCATCCTGGCTTCATATTCATTTTATCTTCGTCAAAGGGCACGGCTTATCTACAGACCGTTTATGGCGTTGCGGTTGTGAGGAGGCGGCTTGGTGATAATGCAATGCTGACTGGGGGGCTGGAATTCGGTTATCGTGGGGGTTGATTGCGCAATGTATCTCGTGGAACCTGCAACTGGTCGAAGCTCTCCAGGACGGCATGTTTATAAATCTCGCTATCATGTAGATCAATGGCGAAATTCCATGGAAGGGAGTATAATTCCCGAATTAGAGTGGCCATCCTCACGCCCCTTCTGCAAGGATGCGTTCAGCCCCGGTATCTCACACCAGAACCAACAACCACCACGCATGTATAGCTCTGGCCATAACCAGCCATTAAACCAATATTTCATCCTCCCCTTGTCAGTGACTGATTGTTTGGCTTTCTGTCGTCATCATCTCCTCCGACGATGAAGAGTCTTCGCGCCTGTCTTGCCGTGTTTCTGCTCGGCATGCCTGTTGCGGTCGTAGGCGATGCCCAACACCCTCTTCAAGCACCGCTTTCGATATCCTCATCCTCTCTGATCGATCTGCACAAATCACTTGTCGACCGGCCGTCGATCACAGGCTCCGAAGGAAATGTGTCTGCGTTTTTAAGAGGCTATCTCCGGGGAAGGGGGTTCACCGTTGAGACCCAAGTTGTTGCGGACGACCGGGAAAACATCTTCGCTTACCTGAATAGCTCACGCCGAACAAGAGTCCTCGTAACGTCGCACATCGACACCGTCCCCCCTTTCTGGCCGTACGAGAGAAGAGGCGATGAGATCTGGGGACGCGGCACCGTGGATGCGAAAGGCAGCGTGGCGGCCCAGATCGTGGCTGTCGAATCTCTCCTCGAAGCGGGCACAATAAGCGAAGGTGACGCGGCACTCCTCTTCGTCGTCAGCGAGGAGAAAGACGGCCTCGGCATGCGCGCCGCCAACGACCTCGGCCTGTCGTGGGAAGCGGTCATCTTCGGAGAGCCGACCGAGCTCAAGCTCGCCAGCGGCCATAAAGGTGGGATGGGGTTCACCATCAGGGCAAAGGGGAAGGCGGGCCATTCGGGGTATCCGGAATCGGGCAGGAACGCCATCAACATACTCGTTCGGAGTCTTTCTGCTCTGGGAGAGGTTGTGTTGCCGTGGAGCGAGGATTACGGAAACACGACAATAAACGTTGGAAGGATCGAGGGAGGTGTCGCAGGCAATGTCATTGCCGAAGATGCAGTCGCCACTGTCTCGGTAAGGATTGCGTCAGGCACCCCCGAGGCGATCCAAGACTTGATTAAAACGGCCATCTACGCGAGCTCTTCGGGTGTAGACATCGACTTTTCCCGTGGTCTAGGACCTGTTCCCATAGATCATGACATTGAGGGTAAACGCTCGCAATTCTCACTTGGATTTCAACGCTGGCTAACAACATTCAAGGATTCGAAACGATTGTGGTCAATTACGGGACCGACATTTCGAATCTGAAAGGCGATCACAAGCGATACCTATATGGCCCGGGAAGTATCCTGGATGCTCATTCCGACCATGAACACTTGAAAATCTCGGACTTGGAAGCGGCTGTGGAAGGTTACAAAGTTCTCATTACAGAGTCTCTAAGACGAAGTCAATGAGCACTGAATATCAAACGACAGTTCATATGGAACCATTCTCGTGTGGACTGCTAATTGCACCTTTAATCGAACCATCTTCATTTCGTGGTTACCCGAGACACACTCTCGGCCTGTGATGACGTCTTCTCCTTGTGATATTACCAATCACTAGTCGGTTTCCATGTGTTCCTGTCACTTGCTTCTCGTGTCTACCGCTGTCTCCCCTGCCGCTACTACGGAGAGAAGGCCGCACCCCGTCCGGCCATCTCACAGCACATCTGTGCGGGACGAAAGGGACCAGCGGCGGCTAGTCGAGGGCGTCCGGCGTCCCGAGTGCACTAGGCGAACTCGCCGTCGACCCTCACTCGCACAGCAACCTACTCTCTGCGCACTACGGGCAATCGGACATGTCGCCGTCGAGGCGGACTTGTGCGTGCTCCAAGTCAGACATCGGGGGACGGTCCAGTACGTAGGGGCGGGTACTCCTAGCGGAAATAGAGGTTGTGGGTGAGAACTTGTAGAGGGTGAATATGACAAGTATGACTTCGCTGACCCGCGTTGCAGCCGTGGATGGCCAGGGGTCGTGTCGAAGCCAAGGCTGACCTGGGAGTCCCTGGCGATGCACAATGGGAGAAGGAACACCATGGCCTCACGCGGATGGGGTGACAGCATGTGCCCTTTCTTCACCCCCAGCTCGCCATGGCCGGAGCAATGGCACAGGATTAGACTATTGCGCCATGTGAAGGAGTGCAGGAGCCTAACCGGCCTGGGCCAAGTCGATGCAAGGGTCTCCGCTCCACGCCAACGACTTCAACCGTTTTGTTCATAACGGAAAACGTAGAGCAACAGGCCATGCCATCACCCGAACGCAACACGCACGGTACATTGTTTGTGCTCTCGTAACCTGCTTCCTCCCGCAAACTTCGTAGCAGCACCAATGACTGACATGAGCCCGACTTGCCCGCCAATTCCAACTTCATGTTGCTTGATGAAGCACAGCAAAAACGGTCCCAACGGTTTCCCGCTTTTTCTAGCGCGCCAAGTTCACTAACGGATTGGGTGACCAATCAACTGCCGCGTATTGGGTAGCTTCTCAGGCTAGCCCCCCACTCGCGGACCGTCCCGAACCAAAAGAACGTGCACAGACGCGCGGGGTCATGTCCGCGGCGAGTTGCGACTCGCCCGCGACTCAGTCCGAGTTGTGACAGGTCAGAACAGCACGGTCAATTTCAGGAAGAAGCGGTCCTGCAAGTTCAAAGCTTTTCCTATCAGGTCTTTCCCCCAAAAAAAGAATGCGTCATACGTGGACGACAGGCTTGGCGGAGAGCATTTGGGGTAGCGGGTGGGGGCGGAAGCGAGACGAACCCCGACTCCGGAGTGATGGCCTCCGCTCCAACCCTACGCCTCTTCTCCCCAAGACACGCAACGGCAGTGATGAGAATGCGTGTGTGTGTGTTGTTAGGATGAGGCAATGACGCAATGATCCGCCTCAAACGGTGCAGCTGAGACCTTCTTCTTTGCGCGCCAAGCAGCCAAGCGGCCCAAATGGACTTCGTCGTAAGTTAGGCTTCGGACTTGGAGGCTTCTGGCTTCCGGCCGTTGACGACTCGTCTGTATTTTGGGACGCAACCGATTAGTCACTTGCGTAGAGAGGATGGGTAGGACGGGGTATGAGTACTCACACGTAGGGGTACGCATGGATGTGCGGATCCATCAACTCCTTGCGCATGTCGCTCAAGTACAGTTGTGCCTCCTCATAAGACCACTATCGCGCAAAATTCAACCCCCGTCAGTACACATTTGGGTTTCCCTCTTTCTCCGTACCTAATTCCCATCTACTCACCTGAAGCACGGAAACCAGCCCCTTGATGGCAAAGCCCTCAAGGCCCTCCATGAGGAACATGCGGTTCCAGGCGCCCCACTGCTTGAGCTTCTTGTCCTTGGGCCAGGTGCCGATGGGCAGCTTTATGGCGTGCTCGCGCACGTCAACGAAGCCGGCCGCCTCGATGGACTCGCGCGCCACCTCGCACCCCTTGAAGTCCTTGCCTATGATGTCGCCCACCTTCATGAAGATGTCCCACCACCGCGCCAACGCCGAGCCGGGCTTGACCGTGCCGTCGTCCGAGAGCGCGAGCCCCGACATCTCCACCTGCTCGACCCAGCCGCCGGGCTTGAGGTGTCTGCGTGCCCCGGAGAGGGGGGTTGTTCAGCATGCGAGGGGGTGTCGGAGGGGGCTAGGGCGGGACGACCCACTTCATCACCTTGTTGTGGAACTCGACAAAGTCTGGCACGCACCCGGTCAGGGAGCGGACGTGGATGAAGTCGAAATGGTCCACCGCGTATGTCCAGTCATTGTTGACGTCGTCGACCTCGAAGCGGCAGTTGGGCGGCACAAAGTTCGGCTGGATGGGCGACAGATCGACGCCGATAACCTGAGCTGACGGGTGCTCATCGGCAAAGTCTCTAATGCAGGGGAAGGGTTTTTGTCAGACTTGATATTTGCTTCTCTGTGCAGGGGAGACATGGAAGAGGTGGGAAACTCACATGGCCCAGATACCCGTGCCGCAGCCGAGGTCGAGCACATTCTATGGCCGGAGTAAGCGTCAGAAAGCGAGGATGGAGCGGGGAAGGCGTACGTGAGGGTCTTCTCGGATTGGGGCGAGGTAGAGTTTGCCATCGAGGATAATGCGATGCATTGCGTGGCTGGGTATCTTATCAGGCGCGGCCTGGGAGACGCAGTCCTCGGGTTTTGGACTGGCTGCAGAGGACATACACGAGATCCTCGGCCTCTTGTTGTCTGTCGTCATTGGGAGCCCTGTTACCGTTGAGTACCCAAGTTAGTTTCCTCCCCGCCGGCGCCTCCAGGGATGGCAAGCCCTTACCAGTATGCATCCTTGTGGGACGAGTGATACCTCCTTCCATGCTCCCACTTGTATTGCAAAATCGACGACCTCAGCGACTCGGTGTCGGTCGCTCTTGAACTGTGTCCTGTTTCAAAAGCAATTGCGACGCGGGGGAGACATGACGGGCTTACGATTCGGCGTAGGCAGAGTCGACCTCGGCGGTGTCCTGTCATGCAAGACAGCTGGTAAGTACACGGAACATGGCTGACGCGAAACAGAAGGCGATAAGGTTCTAAATAACTCTAACTCACAGCTTCAATCGCGTCAGCAGCTGTGTCGGCCGCCGGCGCACCGGCCAAGGGGGTAGACTCGGGCGAGTGGGGCGAGTTGGGAGACTTCGGCGACTTGGCCGACTTTGGGGACGACATGGCTGGAGGAAGTCGGATCGCCGGGAGATGGGAGTGCAACACATGGTGGAGAGAGGGAGCTACATCTGGCCTCTGGCTGGTGGTTCGGGGGTAATATGGGGAGGAGGGAGAGTGCGACTTTCTTCCAAGGTCGAGGTGGGGGAGGATTATGCCGAAGTTGTTTATTGTGGACCCGCTGACAGTGCATGTCATAGGTTACGGAGTAAAACGTGACTTATCAGTTACGCTAGTGAGCAGGTACCCACTGTACTCCGTACTCGGGATGAAATCCCACCTCAAGGTGCTGTACCTTGTCTTGGTTCAAGCTGAATAGCGCCCTGTACGCATATATTGTACATGCTGTGTACCTCACACAGGAGCATGGGGGTCATCAGCCAGGGTACCGACCGTTGAGACGGAGCTGGCTGTGGGTTCGCCCACCCACACGCCCCTCACCACCACAAACGTTACGCAACGGTAGAAACGGACCAAAACGGAACGGACCTGTCATTGAGTTTTTGCCAAAACTCAACGCCTTGACCGAGAAGACGGTTTGGGCTTGGGTTTCCCGAGACTTGCTTGATCATGGACTCTGCCGAAGTACGATCTAATGCCTTGGTGGTCAGGCGGAAACTTGACCATGGCTTCCATTATAACAGGCCTCCTATCCGAGCTCCAGCAGCAACCCTCATCGACAAAGCCATTACTCTTGAGCATGCCACTGAAGATCCAACTAAACATCTATGAGCTGTTGGGAGACATCGCTATGGACTTGTCCTTGAACAACCATCTTGATTGCCGCTTGGCCCAAGTGCCCGCCAACCTCCGGGTTATACACAGAATTCTTGACAAGGCTTATCGACAGAGGGTTTGTGAGAAGAATTGCAGGTGCCTTTTCCAAGACTGAAGCACTGACCATATTTGGACAAACTGACATACCGTGCGGTTATTTGCCAGAATAGGTACGGTGAATTAAGGTGTCGGGAACCAAGAAGCAACTTCAAGTCACGTCCCTTGAGTTTGCCGAGACGGGCGTCAGCCTTCGGTTGCCTCCTGCGAGTGCACAATCCATCTAGTATTACACTATCCATGGATCTATCCGGATCTGTATAAGAGGAAGGGTTACCCCTGTACGACAATTGAGCAATCGAGACACAATTCACTCTTTCTTGTGATAATTACCTCACATCTCCAGAAATGGCTCTTCAAAACATCCTCAGCTTGTGTGATTGTAGAGCTGAACATATATTTAGCGACACAGGTATGTGCCCATTGTCTGGTATTGCTTGATCCTTTTGAGTATTCGAGTATCATTTACTAAGGCCTCTCTCTTCTGCTGCTAGTTTTATTCTACGCATCCCTACTATTTTTCTGCTGCTTCATCCGCATCACATGGTTATCTGGCTTCAGTACTTCTCAAACAAGTAGGTATTTTTCTCGACTTGAACTAGCTACACTTGCAGTTTCAAAATGTTAACCAAGAAAAGACAAGTGGCTGTGTATTCTTATCTTTGACATGGGCGTGCTCGGCGAGCGTGCCCTTCGCGAGGGCTTGCAGCCACACACAAAGGGAGCTATGGCGGTTCTTTGGACTTGCGAGGCTGTATTCAGCGGTTTCGTCTGGCTATTCTCTCTGCTGGCCCCAGAGAGATGACGCACTGCGGTTGCCAACCTTCTAGTTAGGGTGAAACAGAGATCCTGCCCGCCAGCTTCCATAGAATCCTTGAAATCCATCATCAATTCCACAAGGTATGTATACTATTACCTGCGGCCTCTCGCTTCCGCTTCCGACTCGGGACTGAACGATTACTGGTGGGTGGGCTGACTTAATCGAAAACTGGGACCCTGCCGAAAAGGATCACGCTTTCTCCCCCATCACCTTCTTCTAACCTTGTCTCCAATATCCTGTCAAGGTCGGAGAGTATCTCGTTCCTTCACCGAATTCTTCAACTCTCTAGGAGCTGCTGATATTCGGCGGAATCCCGGAACGTGGGTCATGCTTAGATCAGACAGACTGCTGATCCTGAGGTGATCTGCAGAGGACATGTTTTTGCCCGGCGAAGCAGCGTACTCCTCCCCGTCCACTCGGTCGTTGGCATTGCAGTTGGACTGGCAGCCTCGCCCCCGACCTACGCCGATCGTGTCCCTCCCACGGAGCCAGACAATCCTTCCGCCTCTGCCTCTGCCACCGCCACACTACAGCCGGCAGCTTGACATGCATGTTGGCGGATGGGACGGCTCTTTCCCCGCCCTCTCCAGCCCAATCCGGCATATCATCGACCTGCGACCTGCCCAACAAGGTCGTCGAGGACGGCACAGGGACGGCATTGCGGCATCGACCTGCCTATCTTCTACACGTGGAGTTTGAAGGTAACTTGATTTCCTGATTTCATACCGTGATGCACCCCATCTAACCGCCAAAACAGTGTAGATCACTGCCGCGCTTGCCCTAAAATGACGTAGCTGGTGACTGCGCATAGGCAACGGACTTACCCTACGGCGCGTGCCGTTGCTTGAGAATGAGGTTTGGCGTTCGACCTCAGAGGGTGTGCCGCCATGCCTTTCGAGGCAACCATAGCCTAGCGCTTACAAGATTCGCCCCATGGTCTCTCACGACGATCCAGCAAGAGCCAATCTGAGTGACTGGTTACTGAGACGAAGGATTTCGGACTCCAACGAAGGATCCCAGACCCGTCAAATGGGGCGGGGCTGTGAAAGTGAGCCTTTGAAGAGCGTAGCAGTGAGAAACGCTGTTGTTAGCGACTGAGGGTGTATATAAGAGCGTTCCTCGATCTCGTCTTCCTGAAGCCTTTTGTAGTAGGTTTCAAGCAGGCTTCAAAGAGGCTACCAAGAAGTATACCAATATATCTCTATTTACTTTGCTTCCCTACAGTCATGGCTAAGCAGTTCGGCGTCTTGTTCTGCCTGGCTCTCCTAGCCTTTGGGCTTCCGGTCTTCGCCGTCGTCGACAAATGGACCCCTGCCGGGTTTGATTGGAGTATCCATGATCCGGGCTCGCCAGACACCTGGAATGGTCTCTTCCACAACCTCAGCGACCCCTCTGTTGCAGTCAGCAAGGAGGTCATGGCTCTGGGCCAGACGCGCAAAGCCGAGGACGGCACGGTGGCTCTTGCCATTCCGTTCTTCCTTGGCGTGGCATACCAGGTGTTCAACCTCGCTCTGACCGGCATCGGTCTTGCTGGCACCATCAAAGGCTGCGTCCAGAATGAGGGAGAGACGGACAATATTTTGTTCTGCGTCGGCGGTCTGATCAGCACCATCATCGGTGTTGGCGGCATCGCGTCGGCCGCGAAGAACCTTGCCAAGTCCCGCGGCTATCTTGGGGTTGCTGCGAATGCCTGGGACAACTCTGGCTTGGAGAGCATCGCACTCAACGTGTTTGATAAGCGAGGCATCGAGGGCGCAGAAGCCATCAGGCAGAAGGCGCACAACCACTTCGTGTACCGGGCCTTGAGCAGCCTGGCTGATGGCGAGTTGGAGTTCGCCGGCTACGCCCCCGACAACCACAAGCTGGCCAGGAGGGCATCGACGGAGCACCCGCTTGCGCCCATGTTCCGGTTCAGACACAAGAAGTACGGCAGGATGGAGATGACATCCCGCGACACGGGCGACAACGGGATGCACTTCACCATATCGTACGAGGGACACGCGACCCACCTCGCCAGCAAGGAGAAGCGTGACGAGTTCTACCAGCACGAGCGGCTGTCGTCCGGGCTGATGGAGGGCCGATTCGACAGCGGGGCATCGCTTGCCGACCCGGCGACGATTTCGTTTGACGGCGCCGGCGGATTCGGCCAGATCGACGACGAGATCCAGTGCGGCATGGGCGGCGACTGGCCCGACGGCAACGTCATGTCGGTGCAGATGTACGACCAGGCGAACGAGGCCACCTTCGGGTTTGCCTCGATCGGCATGTTCGCCGACAACAGCGTCGACTCTGGACTGGAGGGCTTTGAGCCCCAGGGCATGCCGCTGACGGGCGGACAGGACTGCTAGATGGATGGATGGATGGATGCAGTGGCAGCAACCAATGGATGCAGTGTGATTTATTTACCTCGACGCCATTCCTTTAGGGCCCGAAGTTGGGCCATCCAGTAAAAGAGCCCGCTGTTGGAGGATTGAATCCCGGGCAGTTTTTGCAGATCAGTCTTGACAAATTCAAGTTCCATTCCTTTTAACCATCTCATACTCCGAAGTGACTTTTCCATTTCTTCTTCCGTAATCAATCCTACCTCGTTCCCATTTTTACCTAGTCCGTCTCACGTGTCACCAAACAACCAGTCAAGCAGCCAGGCAGGCAGCAGCAAACCGCATCGCCACTGAACCGCAAATCGAGATCGACAGTACACATTCTCACTCAGCTGCAGATCAAGATCGGCACCACAGCGCCCAAGGCCCCCCTTACTACGTAATTACAGGTACGTATCCGCAAAACAGCCCACCCAGCATTCGCTCATCAATTTGGCTCCCGCAGCCCACCGCTCTTCCAACCACTGCAGATCAATCCTTAAACCCAAACAGATCCGACCACCGACCCCACCATCCCCGTCCCCTCACTACCCGACCAGCAAACGCAATGCCGCAAACAATGTACAACCGCCCCTGGCCGCGCTGGCTCGCCCTCGCCGTCGCCCTCCCGCTCACAGCCCTCGTCATCGCCCTGGCCGTGACGCGCGGCCCGAGCTCGCCCGCCACGTGGATCGTACTCGGCGTCGAGGCCTTCGCGCTCGTGGCCCTGACGGTTCTCGACCCGGAGGTGACGATCGAGAGCCGCAGGGCGTTGCCGGATGGGAGGGTGGTGACGGTGCGGAGACCGATTGTCGGGTTCAAGAAGTTGGAGAGGAGGGTCGGTGTTTCGGGGGGGTATGAGGTGAGGGTTGATGGGTTTAGGTATGAGGAGGCTTATTTGAGGATTTGAGGGGGTGGTTGGGTTGAGGGGGGTTTGGCACAAAGTTGGGGGAGGTTCGTTTTGTTTGCCTTCGTTTCGTCTGCTACCTAGGATGTAATTACCCAATTGCGGTGTTCACACTGGACTACGTCTGCCCCTGCAGCACTGTCACCATTCAATCTCTAACTTGTCGTGGGCGCATGTAGAGACTCCTCTGGCGTAATGGTCACAGTCCCTGAGGAAGGCAGGACAGCTTCTAAACTTGTGCGTGTCGACATGAGAGATGGCCTGTCTGGGTGATCCGCCGGCGTGAATTGGAGTAATTTGTCGATGAGAACCAGATACCGTGCCATATGTTGGAGTGGCATCTCCAATAATAGATCAAGTTGGGGGCAAGTAACCAGATGGCTTGCAACTTCATTGCATTCATCAAGCCAGATCTTGACAGCCGGGTCATCTTGAACCACACGTAAACAAACGGCTGCCAGGTCACTCCCGCGAGAAAAATCCTCATGGACTGCCTCCATCTGCTCCATGTGCTGGACAAAGAGGCAGCCGATTGAGGTTTGGCGATCTTCGGCATCTTCGGGACCATCGGGGTTATTCGTCGGGTCGGATGCGATGGTTATCTCCTTTGTATTCTGCGGCTGAGCTGACAGCCGGGGGTTTGATGGATGGTAGCTCAAAGCTACGAACCGAAGCCGGAAAAAGAAGGAAAAGTGAAAGTCGACAAGTTCGTCAATATTTCTGAATATGAGCATAGCCGATTCGGGTGCCAATTTAGGACATGCTTCGGTAGTTCCTTTGTATATGTCCCGGACAACCCGCATGTTCCCGACAAAGGTGGACTCGAGAGTGAGGAGATTATTGATTGCTAAAAACCGTTGGATGAGCTGATGTTGCTCTTCCTTGGTTGGTCCTTGGCTCTTCTTTTCGTCTAGTCCTTCGCTCCCGACACCTTCCCTCACTGTCTCATCCTGACTTGGGTCGCTGTCATGGCTGTATTCCTCGTGAGTGGCGCCAAATTCATTGCTATCAACGCCCTCGGGAACATTGATGCTGCGATGCTCGTCGTCGGGCATAAGGAAATCTAGCTGGTCGTCAGATTGTTGTGCTCGCTCAGCCGTGTCGTCTGATGACAGTTTGAGCCAATCCTCGATGTTGACTCTGGCTGATGCGTCGACGTGTTCAGCAATCGAACAATCCGCCGTTAAAGGTAGTCAGACAAGGAAACGACATTCCATCAGCCGCATGCCCAATGTCCATTGGGACAGGAGCTTGGTCATCGCCAAGCATCCAGGATGGAACATAGTTTTTCCCCCTTGGAGTCGATGCGGGGTTTCACCATCAGTGTAAGACCCAATAGACCTAGATATAGCTCAAGGATCGAACAAAGAGTTATTGAGATAAGATGCAGGGCATGGCATCTATACTGAATTATTCAACTGTCTAATTATATTATACTGGGACGCTTTGATCTGCTCTTATAAGAGCACGATATAGCTGGGGGGGGGGGGGGGGGGGAAAAACCCAAAAATAGCCCCTTTAATATTAACAGTTTATTTGGGGGTATGGAAAAAATGCCAGCAAACCCAAAACTTCAAAATCACCCGACCCAAC